>NC_140177.1:27237926-27303924 GCF_963971535.1 Notolepis coatsorum | reverse complement strand
GCTTGGCGCTGCCACGGTGCTGAACTAAACAGCAGAGAGGCAATTGAAAAATCTAATTTCTCTCTATCTTAAGAACTTTCACTTATACAAAAACAGACTGAACGGATATATATAACAGACCTGCTGGGCAGCGGACTGAGAGCAGGGGACACAAACAGGCTGGATAAGATGGTCAAGAAGGCCAGTAGCGTGGTTGGGGTGGAGCTGGACTCTAGCGAGGGTGGCGGAGAGGAGGAACCTTGCTAAGCTCCAGGCCATCAGGGAAAACCCCTCCCACCCACTATACACAGACTTGGCTGACAGGAGGAGCATGTTATAGACTCACACTACCTAAATGCAGCACTGAACGGCACAGGAAGTCCTTCATTCCGACAGCCATCAGACTATACAATGCATCACTGTGCCTCACTGCATCACTGAGCACAGAGTGACAATTACCATCTTCCTGGACTCTTACTTTTTAAACAGCACTGTGCATTATTACACCTACTGTAGACTTCAGTATATTTTTACTGTATTTATTTACTGTATCTTTTATTCAATTTTTATTCTATTTCATTTTATTCTATTCTTAGGCCATTTGTTTTGTTATTCTTATTTGTGACTTGTTCTGTCTAAATGTTTAATGTTGAGTGATTTGCAGTGTCAAATTTCCCTCAGGATAATACATTTCTATTATATTCTATTATATATCTTTGAAAAGTCTCCATTTATTCAACACTTCTGAATTCACTGACAAACTGAACTGAACTGACAAAAATAAGGTGCATAAAAAAGCAAACAAAATTCCTCCACAGGCTACTCACCATCATAAGTAGAGAGGCAAGCAGTGTTTTGGGGACAGAGTGAAATCTTCTTAAAACACTGCCCCTCCACTCATTCCTGAACTTTTTTGTTAAGTCCTTCTCAAATGCCAACTGAATTAAATTGGCCTTAGTTGCGTCGATGAAGCATACTAAGGCGATGTTCTGTAAAGACGTTCTTGAGGGTAGAAAACGAATCTCACAGAGTGCCGTGTGCTAGCTTCAGTAGTGTTGTTGTTGACATCAGTGCCCACTAGGGCTGTCCCCGACTAAGGATTTGGATAGTTGACTTTCAAAAACACTCTCAAAAAACACCTAAGGGAGACTGCAACTCGAAACTGCCCCTGTAAATGTCACGAACACAACCCCCTCCAATGTACAGTAAATTACCAAGTATGGTCTTGTCAATAATCCAATGTACAGTGTTGTTTGTACAGTTGTACAGTGTCCCCCACCCACCCCTCCTACCCAACCCCCCCCCCCCCCCCCACTCCTACCCAACCCCCCCCCCACCCACCCAACCACCTCCAATGTACAGTCCCCCCCACCCCCACCTACCAATCCAATGTACAGTTTCTACGTCTAATGTATATACTCTTTTCTTTCTGGACTCTTTTTGTATCACAAACAGTACTGTAATTGCAAATCTGGTATGTCATAAATGTATAGATGTAGCAGTACTGTCTATCTGTATGTCATGTATGTCACATATGTTACGATGAATTGAAAATGGGGACCCTGATGTAAACAAGATGAAAGTCTTTCTCTGGTCTGCATCCCCTTAACAATTGTATGTATTGAGCTGTACTGTACTGTACCCATTCTGCAATCTGTTAATAAAGTTTTCAATCAATCAATCAATAAAAAAATTTTTTTTACCAGGGTGGGCACAGCTGACTCAGTGGGCGGGCCCGGCCCCCTAATGCCCGCTCATGGCGCCGGGACTGATCCAACACATCACCGGCAAGGAACAGGACCAGGGGTCCTAGTTCTAGCTCTGCCGTTTTTCTTCCGAGAGGCCCGGGTGAGTCAGTGAATGAGTCAGTTACTTGGAGCGCGTAAACTATAAGCACATGAGCAGATAATTAAACTACGGAGGAAAAAGCCCTAAAAGGCAGAGAAAGAGTCATAATCACACACATAATTACTATCCGATTGTAGTTGGGTAAAGATTATGCAGATTAGCCGGGCCGTTTAGCTTAGCGGTCAGCGCAGTGACCCGTGCTGCCCATAGGCGACCGGGACGATAATTGGTCATAAGAGGACTCGCACGGTTCTTTGTGGCCATGAAAATCTCATTTAATTTATCTTTTTTATTCATTTTTTTCATTCACATTCCAATCCCTTCAGGCGAAGATTTTTATGTACATGGCAATGAACCGTTATGGTTTGCACAGCCCCTCGAGTAGAGAAATAGCATTGTGTTGTTATTGATTTTGTGTGTGGGGGGGGGGGGGGGGGGGACTCTGCCCAGCGGCGGATTGAGCGGGTGCTTATAGCCAGGAACACCGGCGCTCTTCTAGGACTCTGGGATGGCGGCAAAATGGAGGATATAGCCGGTAGATGCAAACTCTTAAGATGCTGCTTCATCCGAAACAGCGGGGCACCACCTTGCCGCCACCCGGAGATGCTACACCACAAGACGACATCTCTCTCTCCTCCTCTCTCAGGACGCCCTCTACACTCACTCAGAGACGCCTTTTGTCTCCACAGCTTCGGTCATTACGACTTCCGCAAGTGGCTCCACGCGACACCAAAATGAGCAATTTTTTATACGAGATGAGAAGAGAAAACGAGGGAGGAGGAGAGAGAGAGAGGAGGGGAGGGGGAGAGGAGGAGGAGGAGAGGGAGAGACGGGAAGGGGAGGGGAGGGGCGTAAAAAGGAGACAGAGAATGAGAGGAACAAGAGAACGAGTTACAATTAGGGTCAATAGCGCCAGAGGAGAAACAGGTTGGGAGGGGCGGAACGAGGCTCGAGTGAGTTTACCAATTAGAGTCAATTGCAACAGCTGGAGGCAAAGGCGGCGAAAGGGGAATTTGCGCACCGCTTTGCGCGCTGTTTAATCTCGGAATCAGAAATGCACCTCCGTCGTGTCAGCGAGTGTTCAGGTAGCCTGGATAGAGAGCCGCAGGGCAAAGTCAATGCCTTTCCTGAGCTGCTTGTCCAGTGTGCACATTTTGACCGGAGGGAGAGAGGAGGGAACCTGCTGAGAGCGAATGAAGATGTGACGAGGAGGAGAGGAGAGAGGGGACTGGGGGAGGAAGGGGAGGGGATGGCACCACATCGAAACAGGGGCAATTAAGGATTGAGCGGGCTGCAATCATTACCCAGGATGACGGCTCCTGCTGCTCTAAGGCTGGAGTCTTAATTAGGGCAGAGTATTCTATGAGCAACCAGAAGAAAGGATAACTTTGATGGAGGGCAATTACTGTATCTACTTAACGGGAAACTAAAAGGGGCTGATGGAAATCCATTGGTGAATTTTGAGAGTGGCTTCTCGGGGCCTGAGATAAATGACATGAACACGGTCCATGATCTTGTTAGGGGGGGGCAGCGGTTTAAAACAAGAGGTGCCATCAGTCAGGCTTTTTGAAGAAGAGGGTATTTATACCAAAGCTCTGATCTTCAAAGCTACAGGACTAAAAAGAGAACTGCTGTGAACGCCTGCTTGCACGTAAATGTTGTGCGTGTGTGTGTCTATCTATCTGTGTGCATTTCTGTGTGTGTGTGTGTGTGCGTGTGTGTGTGTGTCTATATGTGTGTGACACGTCTATCTGTGTGTGTGTGTGTTGTGTGTGTGTGTGTGTGTGTGTGTGTGTGTGTGTGTGTGTGTGTGTGTGTGTGTGTGTGTGTGTGCATGTCTGTCTGTCTGTCTGTCTGTGTGTGTGTGTGTGTTTTCTGTGTGTTTCTGTGTGTGTGTCTATATGTGTGTGACACGTCTATGTGTGTGTGTGTGTGTGTGTGTGTGCATGTGTGTGTGTGTGTGTGTGTGTGTGTGTGTGTGTGTGTGTGTGTGTGTGTGTGTGTGTGTGTGAGAGAGTACTCTCAGTCTCAGGGAGGGAGAGTACATGCAGGTGTGTGTACTGCTGATCAAAGTGGCCGGAATGTAGCGTCATGGAAGAGGGACAGTTTAAAAGGACAGGCGGGCAGGACCAGAACAGAGGGGGGGCAGGACCAGAACAGAGGGGGGCAGGACCAGAACAGAGGGGGGCAGGACCAGTATAGAGGGGGGCAGGACCAGAACAGAGGGGGGCAGGACCAGAACAGAGAGGGGCAGGACCAGAACAGAGAGGGGCAGGACCAGTATAGAGGGGGGCATGACCAGTACAGAGGGAGGCAGGACCAGTACAGAGGGGGGCAGGACCAGAACAGAGGGAGGCAGGACCAGTACAGAGGGGGCAGGACCAGTATAGAGGGGGGCAGGACCAGTATACAGGGGGCAGGACCAGTATAGAGGCGGGCAGGACCAGTACAGAGGGGGGCAGGACCAGAACAGAGGGGGGCAGGACCAGTACAGAGGGGGGCAGGACCAGAACAGAGGGGGGCAGGACCAGTACAGAGGGGGGCAGGACCAGAACAGAGGGGGGCAGGACCAGTACAGAGGGGGGCAGGACCAGAACAGAGGGGGGCAGGAGGACCAGTACAGAGGGGGGCAGGACCAGTATAGAGGGGGGCAGGACCAGTACAGAGGGGGGCAGGACCAGTATAGAGGGGGGCAGGACCAGTACAGAGAGAGGCAGGACCAGTATAGAGGGGGGCAGGATCAGAACAGAGGGGGCAGGACGAGTACAGAGGGGGGCAGGACCAGTACAGAGGGGGGCAGGACCAGTATAGAGGGGGGCAGGACCAGTATAGAGGGGGGCAGGACCTAGTATAGAGAGAGGCAGGACCAGTATAGAGGGGGGCAGGATCAGAACAGAGGGGGGCAGGACCAGTACAGAGGGGGGCAGGACCAGTACAGAGAGAGGCAGGATCAGAACAGAGGGGGGCAGGACCAGTACAGAGGGGGGCAGGACCAGTACAGAGAGGGGCAGGACGAGTACAGAGGGGGGCAGGACCAGTACAGAGGGGGGCAGGATCAGAACAGAGGGGGCAGGATCAGAACAGAGGGGGGCAGGACCAGTACAGAGAGAGGCAGGACCAGTATAGAGGGGGGCAGGACCAGTACAGAGAGAGGCAGGACCAGTATAGAGGGGGGCAGGATCAGAACAGAGGGGGGCATGACCAGTACAGAGGGGGGCAGGACCAGTACAGAGGGGGGCAGGACCAGTACAGAGAGAGGCAGGACCAGTACAGAGAGGGGCAGGACCAGTACAGAGAGGGGCAGGACCAGTACAGAGGGGGGCAGGACCAGTACAGAGAGAGGCAGGACCAGTACAGAGAGGGGCAGGACCAGTACAGAGAGGGGCAGGACCAGTACAGAGAGGGGCAGGACCAGTACAGAGAGACCACCATTCCCCCTGTTGAGGACAACTACCTTGGCGCAAACACAAAAGGTGAGGTGAGGTGCAATTTACCAAGACGATAAAGCCCCCCCCCCCCCCCTTTCTCTGGGATTGCAGCTGGAGCCATACAAGATAGCGAGGAGAAAGGAGGGAATGAGAGGAGGGGTATTAGAAAGGGAGAGAGAGAGAGAGAGAGGGGTATTCTTCTCAGGGAGCGCTGCCGTGACAGAGCAAGGCGGGCTGGGGGGGGTTGAGAAATGAAAGGCAATCTGATAGATGAAAAATAGGAGCAAGAAAGAGGAGTGACTGTCAGAGGGAGAGAGAGGTGCTTTGGAGATAGTGGAATGTAGGGCAGGGCCTTTGAGAGACGGGGGGGGGGGGGTTCTGTGGCGCTCAAAGAGAGGAATCACGATTGCACTTTCTCCATTCACTGCTATAGTAATGGTATCTGTTAGCTCCATATGCAGCCGCTGTTCCGGTGATGGAGATGGTTCTGTGTGAGCTTCATCCCGCGTGTAGATGGATGCATTAGGGCATCAGATAATTCACATAGCTGGCTAAAGAGATGCAAATTGAAATCAATGGTTGTGTGATGAGATGATTTCAAATCAGCACGGTCGGTTACCATATTGAATGCCAAATAGGTGACGGATCCATAGTGATGCCCACAGCATTTGCTAACGTGCCGCGAGGCCACGTGCCCCCCTCCCCCCCCCCCCCCCCCCCCCCCCCCCCCCCCCCCCCCCCCCCCCCCCCGACACCAAAGGCAAAGAAAAGTAATTCTCTCAAGTCATTAACTTTGAACAACACCATAGGCATGCCAATCTGCTGAGGTAATCAATGGTGTGAATCAACAGGCTGGCGGTGTTGTGAAAGGCACAACGGGCAACATTAGTGTTGGTGGTGAAACGTTCAAAGATGGCGCCGCGGCTCGCCTGGCTCACGGAAAATTCTGATCAAACTGTCAACCTAGGTGTTGCAGATCAAAATATCAATTAAGATCCGGAAATTGCATGTCATAATTATTTCCCGCATAAGGTGGAAAAAGAGAATGTTTACG
Organism: Notolepis coatsorum; assembly: GCF_963971535.1. Lineage (NCBI taxonomy): Eukaryota > Metazoa > Chordata > Actinopteri > Aulopiformes > Paralepididae > Notolepis > Notolepis coatsorum. The sequence goes on along the minus strand of NC_140177.1, from coordinate 27,297,615 downwards.
AGCACACACACAAGTCAAGGACCACCCATATGAGGAAGTCCAAACTACGCACCCACTGCCCCAAGGTTGACACCCAGAAACATCCCCAACAAACACAGCAACATAAGAACGTACAGGTAGGGTCTCTGCAGATAAAGACACCGCCTCTCATTGTGCCTTTAAGAGTAATCTGGTGAGAATAATGACTAACAGAGTAATGACTAACAGAAGAGCTCTCCGAGCTCAAGGCACACCTCTACTCAACGTGCACATCATGCCCATCCCTGCGCTCGGGGGGGGGGGGTCCCACTTTACACAAGATACAGGGGATTGAAAATTTAAATGAAACCGAAAGATAAAAGGTGCAGCATAACCGCCGGCATGTGGAACGTACAGTATGCAGGGGGAGGGGCCGGCGAGCCCAGATTTGAATATGGCACTCAAGCAAACCGTTAGCTGTCGAATTCCAAATGACAAATATGGCGCAGAACAACGGCAAACCGGCAATTTTCACACCGGCGTGGAACTTTCCTCTTCCGCACCGGAGACGGGTGTTAAATCTCAAGAGTGAGAGGAATAATAATGCCTGTCGAACGATGCCCAAAGGAGCAATTATACTGCTGTGTTTTGGCAATATCACAAGCCCTGGGGAAAAAAACAACAACAACAAAAACATTAATAATACGTCGCAAACTGAAACGCTGACTACCTACGAAAAATATGTTATTACTCTCTCGCCCAAAAGAAAATAAAGGTTACTCCTAAATATTCTAGTTAGAGAATATCCATAATCTAGTGTTGTAGCAGAGCAGAGTGACAGGAACTGTTAATAATATAATAATAATTGACAACAGCCATTAAACAGCAAAGATCTCGCAGCGAGGGGCCGTTTCCACGTTTGGAAACTGGAGCGAGTGTGGGGTGTCTTGCATTCATGTGTACGTGTGTGTGTGTGTGTGTGTGTGTTTGCGGCTGTGCCATGAACTGTAATTACAATAATATGCCTAGCTGCATAGGTAAAGCTCAAATGTTACCAATTGGAACTGGCATTTCTTATTTATTTTTTAAACAGCCAGTACCTTTAAAGGTAAGTACACAAAGAGAGATGCACGCACGCACGCACGCACGCACGCACGCACGCACGCACGCACGCACGCACGCACGCACGCACGCACCAGTGGCGTCGTTAGCCCTGGGCTTCCAGGGCTAAGCCACAGATGTTTTTCTCCTAGCCCCGGAGCTTTAAAAAAATAAAAATAAAGAATTTGTTTAAATTTTTATATATATATATATATTTTTTACTTTTTTTTTTTATGATGTCAGCATCCCCATTGTCTGTGCTGAATGTTTGTTAGTGTTTGGTATTTTTTGTTGGTTTTTAGTACTTTTAAACATCCATTTTTAGTAAGTAGTTTTCATTTGATCCTATAATTTTTTCATTCACCGATTTTTGGACTTTTTTTTTAGTGTCCTGAAAGGCGCCTTATAAATCAAATGCATTATTATTATTATTATTATTATTATTATTATTATTATTATTATTATTATTATTATTATTATTATTATTATTATTATTATTATTATTATTATTATCATCCAGGAGGGAAAAGACACTTTGGATAGTAGGGACTGCATCTCTGCCTGTCCTGACCAGGAAACACTTTGCAACTGTGATCTCCTCTGGCAATAGTTGGATATTGTAATGTGTGGCGAGGGATTGCAGCAATTCCACTGAGAGAAATCAAATCAAATCAATAAGTTGTTATCCAACTCATGAGAACCTGCTCTCAAGCTCTTGCAGCATTCTGTCGACGACTGGATAGAACAGTCTCTGTCTCAGCTGATCTCCTGAACTTGAACTTGAAACTTGAGCTTGTGCCACAAGATGACTCAACTACATACTCGTCCATCCTTTTCTGCTTCCTCCTTTGGCTGGTAGTATGTTCCTCAATCCAAAGGCCATTACATATGGTCTTTGTCCTGTCATACATGTCCACTGCCATCTCTGAGGTGCGATAACCTTTGAGTGTGTCCTGCACTGTGCTTTTAAATCGTACAGATAGGTATTGAAGATGTGCACTTTAACGCAGCAGCACCTGGAGCCATCCATACCCATGTCCAGTGTCCACTGACAAAGACATGCTCATGATACTGTGATAAACTATAATAAGCTTTAATCGAACCCTGGTTCATTTCCTCGGATAGTCCGGTTGGTGTGGGGTGGTGTGAAAGCTCATTCACTCTTGCAAGTGAACCCTGCTGCGGTTCATTTGAGATGTGAATGCAAAGCGGACCAAAGGCAGGAAAAGACCCAAAAATCTAATCTTTTTTTGTATATAATGAAACACACAATACAGTTTTTTTTTTCGATTGCTTAAGCATGATTTTGAAAACGGGGCACGGTGTTTCAAAACACACAATTAGCACAACCACACACACAATTATCAGAACACCTCAGATCCTTTGCTAAATTAAACACTTGTCAAAACCATACACTAATTTATAAAAACTACATTTTGTTACCATATGAAACACACGTTTCATATGACTTAATTCTGTTTGAACCAGTTACACACACTGCTGTGCTTAACCTAAAACACATTTAGCAATTCTACTTCTCAGTGATTAGAGTACTGTAAGTGAAGTACGCAGAGAATGTGCAAATATACAATAAATTCACCAAACACTACACAAGACCAATGCTGTAGACTGATGAAAATATAATTTATTTATCTACATATACCCAAGTTTGTTTGTTTATTTGCTTATGTGTATGATTCTTAACTGTGTTTTTATTTTGTTATTGGTGTATATGTGTGTATGTATGTACAGTATATGTATATATATTATATATATATATATATATATATATATATATATATATATATATGTATATATATGTGTATATATGTATATTTGTACTCCTGTTGGGGCCTCTTGGACCAGATCAATGTTTTATCTGGCTAAATAAAGGTTAAATAAATAAGAAACTGATGATTTAAAAACGCCCCTGGCACGCACGCACGCACGCACGCACACACACACACACACACACACACACACACACACACACACACACACACACACACACACACACACACACACACACACACACACACACACACACACACACACACACACACACACACACACACACACACACACACACACACACAAAGAGAATGGAATGTGCACAAGCAAAGCCATACCATACACAAACACACACTAGTCTACTTTTAACTCAATCCACGCCAGACCCGATGATAGTCGGGTTAACTCGCCGACGCTTGGGCGCCAAACCCGAGTATAGTCGGGTTTTCATCGTTATTTCTTTTATTCGATATTTCCATTCATTACAGGCACACGGACATCTGGGTTAACATGGGGAATCATCCTGAGAATGCCAAGGTGCAATAACGGCCGCATCCACCCAGGTGGCAGTATCGAGCACCCTTCTAAACATTATATCTTGGTCTGTGGGTCGATCAAAAGTCTCCAGTCGGATTTCTATTGGTCGGGCAAGGAAGGCAGTTATAACGGTCGGATTGAGAAGCGTGAATTGCTCCCGGTGCATGATGTGTGGTGGATTATGTTGGCGACACGATTGACACCAATACTGGGACTCGCGATCAGATAATTGGAATATTCTTTTTGGGGTACATCCTAGTGAAGGTAAGGCCTATATGGTATCAATCCTGCTGTGATCCAACCATGATTTCACTTCGATCACAATATATGTGTGTATTTTACTCCACATGGTGACGATCAAAACATCAAAAAACGACCCCCCCCCCACCCTTTCATGCATTCATGATGAAACATAATACCGATTTGATTTCAAAATAGTAGCATGTACAGGCGAGAAACGGCAACGTTTTTAGTGAATTGCACGTATTGCTACATAGTGTCTTTTTCTGGGATTAGACAGGATTACTCTAAAACTAGTCATATTCACCACGGTATAAATGGGAATGTATGGACGAAAAAATTATTTCTTTAACACATATTGAACGATAGATAGTCGATGTCAAATGGGCCATAGTATTGTATCCATAGCTATAATATAGAACAGGGGTAGGCAACCCTAGGCACGCATGCCTGCATAGGCACAGGGGGCAGCATAAAAAAATTATAATAATTATAATTATTTTTATTTTATTTTATTTTTTGCTTTGAAATATTATAGTGAAATATTTTGCACTGTTGTCGCATTTATCTTGTTGAAATCCTCCCACAGGTTCTTTTTTGTAAGTCGACTGTTTTGCACACCCCTATGACAGCTATACAGCTGTTCCCATGGTGCTCAGCTGTCAGCAGTCAGCTGGCCTCCTGCGCCCGCGCGCAGTTCCCAGGTAATCACACAGTGCTGCGGTTGCATTCTGTATGTGCCGTCTTTCATGATGGCAACCCCCGCTAAGAAAGTTAAAGCAAAGGAAATTCGGGCATTCCAGCCCTCGTGGACAGACGACTACGGGTTTGTGTGTCAGAAGGACTGTGCTGTGTGTACTTTATGTTTAGAAAATGTAGTTTGCAGAACGTCAGGTGTGAAACGCCATTTTGAGACGAAGCATCAAAAAAGTTTCAAAGATCAGGCGGATAAGGCAGAATCGATTAAACGTGCCGTGGCCAGGTATGGAAAGCAAGCCAGCACCCTCAAAGTGTTCACGACTGCTAAAAACCACGCAACTGAAGCAAGCTATCGCATTGCTCATTGCATTGTGAAATGTGGAAAGCCATTCACTGATGGCAAGTATATCAAGGAGGCTTTTCTCTGTAGCTCAGATGTTTTGTTTGAAGGCTTGCCAAACAAAGAGACAATCAAATCAAGGATAAAAGATATCCCCATGTCAGCTTGAAGTGTCGAGCGACGCATCAACGAAATGTCAGAAAATATCAGAGAACAGCAAACAGCTGGATTAAAAGATGCTCCAGTGTGCAGCTTAAAGTGACCAACTACAGCCCCCAGATAATGGAGCTCAGTAGGGCTGACCTTCGAAGCTTTTTTTGGCAATCAGAGCTTCGGGGCCGAGCTTCGATTTTAATTCGAAGCTTCGGGAAAAAGAATTACAAAAAAATAAAAATAAATTTAATAATTTTTTTTTTTTTTTTTGTATCTTATGTTGTGGGACTTGTACAGCACTTTGGTAAACGTTGTTGTTTTTAAATGTGCTCTATAAATAAAGTGGATTGGATTAATGAATTAAGTAGCCCCTTTCGTGACTGTGACGCAGCCAACAAGGTTTCACTCGGCTGTGTGATTTAATTCAAGGTGGATCGCTGTTGTCGTTTGAACAACTTCAGATTTCATGGGAACTACCAATCCCCCAAATCAAGAATGTTTAAGATGAATGAAGTAAGATTTAGATTATTTGAAATATGGCCTGTGTAGACTAAACTATGCACAGAATTATGTCAGTCTACAAGGTCCGGATTCTACATGGTCCGGCAATGTAGACCTTGTAGACTGCGCCTCAGGGCAGCTCTGGCTGCAATTGTAGCTTACCACCACCGGTATGACTGTGTATGAATGAATAATGGACTCTGTGAAGCGCTCTGGGTCAGTGAAGAGCGCTATATAAATCCAAGTCATTATTATTATTATTGTTATTAGACTCCACTACAGACCAATTATCAGTGAATGTTCATGCATTTTTAAGAAGGGCTACTTCCACAAAAAAACAAAGAACTCACCAAAACATCTCAGTAGCACCTTATCTAAATGTTCTATTTCATATATGGAGATTCATATTTATTTATGTATTGCATGCATTTCTACATTTTATTTCCTATTTTGTTTATTCATTCCAGTATCTTTCTTTCTTATGTGTGGAATTCTACAAGGCATGTAGGTGTATATGTGTTTGAGGATGATATCCTTCAAACAGGCAATAGTGATGATATAATTTGGGCAGTGCTGAGCTGGGTTACTTTCCTCCAGTGTATTTGTCCCCCGGCCCCACCCAATGTGCACACACACACACACACACACACACACACACACACACACACACACACACACACACACACACACACACACACACACACACACACACACACACACACACACACACACACACACACACACACACACACACACACACACACACACACACACACACACACACACACACACACACACACACACACACACACACACACACAAACCCAAACAGATAAACCCACTTGTGAAGGAGTTGCCCCCACGCCTCCTGATCCTTTAATGAGCGTGATAGGTCTCTTTCACAGCACCTCGCTCAGAAAAAAAATAATGTTTGAATAATGTTTTTTTTTTTTTTTTTTTTTTTTACTTTGATTTCTTTTTTTATGTTCGAAGCTTGTGCCATCGAACGAAGCTTCGAAGTATTTAAGACAGCCCTAGAGCTCAGTAAAGCAAAACTGTTTGTCTGCATTGCACCCCCGCCCCAACTCAGATTTAGGGCTGGGCCCTATTCCCCGTACCTGGTTCAACTAAGTCGAAAGTCCCATTATCCAGATTCAATTAACCCGATGTTTGAATCCGGAATTTTCCTGTTCCTCGAACGCTGATTCAGTCTCGTTCATTCGAACCAGACTTGAGACTCAGGATAATTGCGCGTGGCCGCCTCAGCTGAAAAGACAGCAGGTGTCGATCGCAGAAATCCTGATTTTCTAACGGCATTGATTGATTGATTGATTGATTTAAAACTTTATTAACAGATTGCAGAATGGGTACAATGCAGTACGGCTCAATAGCCTCGCAGACAAGTTAAATGCATAATCTATAGGCAAATTTTAAGTCCCTCATTACCCCAATCAATCAGATTATATTTCTTTAAACGTGCCTGCTGGCAGTAGGCTTATGGAATGAATAATCAAATGAGATCTTGCTAGCGAAAATAATTAGTTCAACTCTTTCAGAATAAGGATAAAAACAAGCCCAAATAGTATATCTAATTGATACGAATTATATTATGAGGATATCTGTACTGTATGTGCTTAGGTATTATGTACTATATAAATACATGGTTTCCAAAGAGAGGCTTGGAGGCTTGCAGTTACACTATTAATCAGGTTTTAATCTGTTTCGGACCTAATCCATACATGCATTGAATTGATTACCCTTTGGTTTATACCAGTGACACCTCATGTTCATCATCAGATAACAGTGCTTGAAAAGATAAATGCATTTTCTCAAATTCATTCATCAAAAACGTCAAAGGCTCATTCAATTTATCAAGTCACGTCACGTCATCAAATCCATCAAACAGCGCATCTCCTCATATATTTTAATCCCAGTTACAATATCACAATAACGTGTGACACTGTCACAGTGACAGTGATACAATTAAATACTCCACAGATTCAGATTCCTCATAATTCATATCCACAATCCGCGCATAGACGCTTCATATGCTTGAATGAAACGCATCCGGGTGCTCCGTTAAGCAAATACACAGCGAAGAATATTAAACTAATCAGAGCCAAACACCCGATTTCATTCATTAAAAATATCCCAGCGGGATTCACATTTGCAATGATCCGTTTAGTCCGTTATTAAAATAACTGTGTGTGTCGCGAGCGCCGTATCCGTATAAATATGACGTGCATTATATAGGACAAAGTAAATTCATAGGCTGAATATGATTTATTATCAGCATTTTAGGTAGACCTATTATTTTACATTTCAAACGAAGCACAAAAACATAATTCAGAATGGCATAATGGGATCTAGACTGTGAAAATTATTTCAGGAAGCGAGCTGGGATTTCTTTGTGAGGGGGTGGCCATGCAGGTTATCCAGCTAACTGAACTAAACCCTGCTCTGGAGCAGGTTCAAACTTTCTGATCTGTTACCATGGCGATTTAGACAATCCGACGTCGGGGAACGGAAATGTCTAGCTTATGTCAAGCTATGCTGAAAATTATCCGGCTAACTCAGTTAGCCAGGTACGGGGAATAGGGCCCTGATACAACCATCATAATAATATTGTTAATAATAACAATAACAATAATGATGTAATAATGTAAAAATTATCATTAAAAATACCTGATTATGAGAAGAAAAAAATTACGATGCATGGAATATTGTTGATAAGGCACACTAGTTACAACTATATTTCAAACTGGCACTTCATGTCAAAAAGGTTGCTGACCCCTGATATAGAATATAGTTATAGCCCTGCAAACACCGCCACGTATTCCTTTTATTTTTTTTATATTTTATTTTTTTATTATTTTTTAAACAAACACATAAACATAAACATGACAACATAAAATTAGATATACAAGCATTAATTAACAGTGCACATCCAATGAAATTACCATTTAAATAAATGTAATATACAAGGTATACACCTAATACTTGCTATCTAATACCCTACACATTATGCTCTCGCTCGCTCCACCCCCCCCCCCCCCCCCCCCCCCGGCCCCCCCCTTGGATATCCATCATCATTCGCTCCTAACCAGGCACTACCATTCAAATGCTAGTTTTTATTCTTTCCACCACTTCTAACCACCTTGTAATTTTGGATTCACTGAGACCCAAAATTCTTGCTGTAGATATTTCTAGATAAATCACTTCGAGATATGTAAGAATCCAGACCTTCCGGCACATTTTTTACGGTTGAAACCATCGTGATGCTATCAGCTTTTTAGCCACTGTGATACCAGATAAAACCAATCTCTTTAGCTGTATAGGGACTGCAAACTCGAAAACATCATTCAACAGTAATACAGAGGGGTGTACAGGTATATTCAGAGTTAAGAGATTTGATAATTGCTGGGTCACTTCTTTCCAGAATATCTTAACTGGTGGGCAATCCCAGTACATGTGCATAAATGTACCCTCATCCCCATTTGTACATAAGGAGCATCTGGAGTCTTGTTTAAGACCTATTCTGTTCGGTCTTATAGGAGTCAGGTATGTCCTATGAATATAGTTAAGATTGATTTGTTGATGGTCCGGGTTACGTGACGCAAGTCGAACATTTGCCCAGGCTTCTTGCCAATCAAAATTTATTTCCAGGTCTGGTATATCCCTCCTCCAGACTGAGTCTAGGTGGAGGATTTCATACGAGGACGTTAGTAATTGATGATAAAAATCTGATACAAAACCGACACGTATTCCTATATTTTAGAGCGTCGGCCTTTTAACAACACATCACGCATATCGCTGTGGCGTCCAAAGTGTTAATAGGAAAACCCTAATGAAATAAAGCACAGCAGCACTAATGTTTATAGTGGAGACGACACCTACTAATTGAGTTAATACATGCAGCATCTGAATTGCCATAATAAGCGGTCATTAGGAGACTTGAGTGGGAATAACATGCACACAGGTTGATTTACACAATGAGACCAATAAGTCCTCCCAACGTCTCTGCTGTGTGCACAGATTAATAAGCAGCCGCCAGCCGGGTGGTTCTTAGCCAAGGTGATATGCCTTTACCCACACACACACAAGCGCTCGCACACACACACACACACACTCACACACGTAAGCACTCGCACACACACAAGCGCTCGCGCACACACACACACACACACAAGCGCTCGCACACACACACACACACACACACAAGCGCTCGCACACACACACACACACACACAAACGCTCGCACACACACACACACACACACACTGGGCTCATTAGTCCCTGGTGGATTCTCCTCAGCAGGAATCCACAGATACACACACACACACACACACACACACACACACGCACACACACGCACACACACACACACACACACACGCATACACACGCATACACATAAACACACCCACATAAACACACACACACATACACATCCAGATTCACATACACATACATACAGATACACATACACACACATAGATTCACATACACACATGTGCACGTACGTACACAAAAATAGATGTGTAAATGTGCGCAAACATACACACACACACACAAAGAGAAGACATACACACGAGTGCACATATGGACACAAAGAGATGTGCACGTGCACGCACACCCACACACACAGAGAAGAGACACACACTCACACACAGGTGCACGTACGTACACAGAGATGTACACAGGTGCACACATACACACACACACACACACACACACACACACACACACACACACACACACACACACACACACACACACACACACACACACACACACACACACACAAACCCAAACAGATAAACCCACTTGTGAAGGAGTTGCCCCCACGCCTCCTGATCCTTTAATGAGCGTGATAGGTCTCTTTCACAGCACCTCGCTCAGAAAGGTCCGCGTGCGCGTGGCGTGTGCCAGTCTGCCACGTTTTAAAAGTGTGTTTGCAGTTCAGAACAGGGTGTTTGGGGGGGATTAAACCCACACGGATATGCGCGTGTGCAGTCGACACTGTTCCTCTAGGTTATTAGCCGAGCATCTTCTGATGCCATCATCATCATCAGGACCTCCGTTGCATTATTAATGAGATGATGATGGAGAGCGGCATTAGCGCCGCGTCATTACGAGTTAGCACCAGGTCATAAATAGATGGATCATCTCTTTCACGCCATCGAAAACTAGACCCCCTGCACATCTCGGTGGCCCACTGCGTATAAGATAAGTATATATATATATATTCCTTTATTGATCCCCTTGGGGGAAATCCAGGCATCATAGCAGCAGCATGGGGGAGGGGAGGTACAGGTATGGGCAGGGTAATAGTAGAAGACATAAATACAATAAAATTATAGTACAGTAGAAAGTTAAATAGGCAGTGTAAGCAATATAATTAACTCTGAATATACGCATATGAGCAAGTAGGCAGTGTATATGTTTTAACTCCACTAGCGGGGCGTGTCGGAGATGCGGTTGCGACTGCAGCGCAGACAGACAACGATGCGCCGACCTGGTGCCCCGGGGGCGTGCAGAGAGAGAACCAGCTCCACATGAAACAATCCGCTTTACATCACAAAGGCTTCTGTTCCCATGACGCCCCCCTGCTGTTGATCTTTGAGTAAGAGATTCTGCTTAACCTGAATTGATGTGGACTCCCCAGGGGAACAGGGGGCGGTGAAGGTGTGTCTGTGTGTGTGTGTGGGGGGGGGGGGGGGGGGGGGGGGGGGTGAAGGTGGGGGTTTCTGCATGTGCTTAATGAAACTGCTTACTCTTCAACCCAGTGTGTAGGTGTAATCAGGAGGCTCGTCAGCTGTGGCGGCAGACCACAGTCGATGATCAGCCGTCAATGGGGGAGGATGATTAGGGGCATGATTGGAGGGATGATTGGAGCGAGAGATACATCAAAGTCTCCTCCGGTTCGATCCGCGGGCGTCGCAGAGACGACCCGCTGTAGCGTTGAATTAACGGTGTTTGCGTCGGCGGCGTTGTCACGATTTAAGGTTATTCGTCGTTGTGGTTTTAATTAGATTAGATTCGATTTAAATGTATTGTAATCATACAGCACAAGTACAGTACAACGAAAAGAGGTTTGGCATCCAACCAGAGTGCAAATGTAACAGTAAAGTGCAATAGTAATATACAATGTGCAGGTGATTAAACTGGGTATAAAATATACAAATTAGTACTACTGAGTATAATATGTATGTACAGAGTTGTAGTATTAATATGTACAGTGATACAGGTATAAAGACACTATGATAGCTATACTGGCTAGCAGCTTAACTAGTTGGATATGTACATAATAGATATAGTATCTACAGATATGTAAAAGTAGTAATGTAACTACTACTTTTAGTAGTAAGTAATGTAGTTTCAGTTGAGTTTTCTTTCGTTCTACAAAACTGCTCTTTTGTGTTTTTGACCGACGCGCGACGATTTGGTAAAGTCCAGGTTTCAAAGAATGAATAACCTTGGCATTCGATATGTCACTAATCTTGGGAGGGCGGGGGGTAGGCGGGCGCTACCGGTATACAGAGAGGGAGACTACGCAGAAACACAAATAATAGTTTGATCATTCTCCCCCCATGAAGGACGTGATCATTAATCACGCCTAAAGAGCTGAGTAATGTAGCCGCTCGTGAGCCGCTGTGGAGAAAGAGCGGGAACGAGGGGGAAAGAGAACAGGGCTTTGTTTGCAGCTCTCTCTCTCCGTTCCACTCCTCCATCTCTCTCTCCGTTCCACTCCTCCATCTCTCTCTCCGTTCCACTCCTCCATCTCTCTCTCCGTTCCACTCCTCCGTCTCTCTCTCTCCCTTCCACTCCTCCGTCTCTCTCTATCCGTTCCACTCCTCCATCTCCGCTACTCGGTGCCGTCGAGGGGATCCGCCGTTCATCTTATCTGTTGACGCCAACAGGTATCATCAATTTATCATAGTTTAACCTTTTGGGATCCTTCACAGCTCTCTCTCACTCACAGGCCCGAGTATGAACAGAGCGTCCACCGCAGCTTACCAACCGCCAAAAAGGTTAAAACGTGTGTTGGAAAAGTGCAAAATCACCATTCGACTCACGACGCGTCGCCCTAAGAGATCTCACTCCACCTCCTTTTGTGTTGAGAATGTATGAGTTCAGTGATACGCTAACCACGGAATGCCAAAAGGCACCAAGCGCAAGATTACCCCGTCGAGGCAGTGCTTACCGAGAGGGAGCGTCCGTCCCCCCCCCACCCCCCCATCCATAATTGCTTTTCAGGCTGAAGCTCTGTGTTATGTTTGGCAAGAGAGAATTGCAATTGGAGATAAGTTGAAATCCAAGGCCGGGGCCCAATTGGGACTGCCATGGCGAAACACAAACACGTGCTCTCTACTTTCAAATGAGCGATGTTAGTATTCCAACAAGGCCCCTCGGTTTAAAAATAGTGGTGATCTATTCTTAATGGTTCATGCAATTTAGATTGAAATGTAACATCCCGAGCCGTTGAAATTCAAGGACAGCCTATTATACGCACGCGCGCACACACACACACACACACACACACACACACACACACACACACACACACACACACACACACACACACACACACACACACACACGCACGCTCCACAAACATAAGCTAGTTTGCATAAAGGGGTGTAGTTTCCTTGCCCATAAAGGCCTAATTGGGGAGTTTTCTTCCTCGCTACCCAGCTGGCTGATTGCACTGCGAAATCCTAATGAAGCGGCTCTGTCTGAGAGAAACCACACGAGATGTGGCTCGGAGATGAAATATGAAACGTCTCACTCCTCCAGCTTCATGGGGGCCGCGGCGGAGCGAGAGCATGGAGTGTCTCCTCGGTGCCGGTCGGGCTTCAACCCCCCGGCTCTCCTTGCTCAGCTTCGTTCCTCCCGGCTGTCCTTGGTCTGTCAGCTTCATTTGTCCCCTGTCCCCCGGCTCTCCTTGGTCAGCTTCATACCCCCCCCCGGCTCTCTTGATATTGAGTAACTTGAGTTATTACCTTCACTGAACCGTGTGGACTTAACACTTTCAGTGCCACAGGTCCGGTGCCCCGGAACCCGGTGCGTGCCAACGCCCACTTCAATGATAGAGCTCTCATTATTTGCAAATGCATAAACTTAAATTATGGCTATGTGTATAATATGGCCGTCGCTTATCAATGACTTGTTTGCAGTCAACATTGTCAAAACGGATTGTTTTTTAATCGGTTCATTTCCGTTTTATACCATTTTGAAAAACTCTAGTTTTTTTTAAGTTTCAGGAAAATATAAAGATTCTGTGATAATCGCCCCCTTTAGTGGAATACACTGGAATGCACAAAAAACGTTGTAATTTTTCGGCCTATTTATGAATAGTTTTCAAATAAACGCTTGATTATCGATAGTATATGTGTACTTATGCACGCTATAGAAGCGGGCTAAAAAATTTATTATCCATTTCCTGTACAGCACACACAGACACGCACACACACATATGGCCCACGTTGATATCTCTGTGAAAAAAGCTCTGATTATCCCAAGACTGGTAAAATAGATTCCTTACCTCAGATCAGATGTTCTCCAAAAAGATTATTCCAGTTCCTGATCGCCATTCCAAATATCGATCGCGTTTATTGATCCAACGCTGGGTGGTCGAAACACAGATTCCACGCTGGTCTGATGGTCCACAATGAATCCGATCGGCTCGAGTTACATGCCTGAGAAGTAAAATGTGGAAGCAGGATTTCTTTTTTCATGCATTTCATTCAATCCAATCCAAAGGGGTGCAGTACCATAGGGAGAGACGCTAGGGGGCGGGCGGTATTTTCCCAATGGAGCTCAGAGAGAGTTCCAGTGGTAACGTGAGGCTAGATTGATGAAATATGAATGGAAATCGCGAATAAATAAAAAAACGCGATCTCTCGTCGTTGGCACTGAACGGTTGGCATGAACTAATGAGAAATCTCGTCGTTGGCACTCAAAGTGTTAAGGCCTTTCTTTTGGGGTCATTGTGCAAAAATGATTGAAATATAATTCATTCTTCTCCATTTAGAGACATCTAACATGCTTTCATTATGTCAGAAATGCAGAAATTCAAGTCACGTTTGACATGGCTCCTGGTTCTCGATATATTCTAAGATATACTGTGTTGAAGTCACTCTGTACTGGGCTCTGTTAAGGAAGGACAGGACACTCTCACTGAGAAACATTGCTTTATACTGAAAACTAGGGTAAGCCATTTTAAGTTTATTAGTGAATCTTAAAAGTGAGGAACCAGCTGACTTGATTAAAGGGGCGTGTTTAAAACGGCCATTTTGTTTAGTTAAGTGCCCCCATTAAGGGACTGTTTCCTGTTTACTAGTAGCATCTGATTTGCTGAGTGAGCCATTAAGAGCCTGCCCTGTTTAAAAGCAGAGGTCCACACTGTGTTGAAGTCACTCTGTACTGGGCTCTGTTAAGGAAGGACAGGACACTCTCACTGAGAAACATTGCTCTATACTGAAAACTAGGGTAAGCCATTTTAAGTTTATTAGTGAATCTTAAAAGTGAGGAACCAGCTGACTTGATTAAAGGGGCGTGTTTAAAACGGCCATTTTGTTTAGTTAAGTGCCCCCATTAAGGGACTGTTTCCTGTTTACTAGTAGCATCTGATTTGCTGAGTGAGCCATTAAGAGCCTGCCCTGTTTAAAAGCAGAGGTCCACACTGTGTTGAAGTCACTCTGTACTGGGCTCTGTTAAGGAAGGACAGGACACTCTCACTGAGAAACATTGCTTTATACTGAAAACTAGGGTAAGCCATTTTAAGTTTATTAGTGAATCTTAAAAGTGAGGAACCAGCTGACTTGATTAAAGGGGCGTGTTTAAAACGGCCATTTTGTTTAGTTAAGTGCCCCCATTAAGGGACTGTTTCCTGTTTACTAGTAGCATCTGATTTGCTGAGTGAGCCATTAAGAGCCTGCCCTGTTTAAAAGCAGAGGTCCACACTGTGTTGAAGTCACTCTGTACTGGGCTCTGTTAAGGAAGGACAGGACACTCTCACTGAGAAACATTGCTCTATACTGAAAACTAGGGTAAGCCATTTTAAGTTTATTAGTGAATCTTAAAAGTGAGGAACCAGCTGACTTGATTAAAGGGGCGTGTTTAAAACGGCCATTTTGTTTAGTTAAGTGCCCCCATTAAGGGACTGTTTCCTGTTTACTAGTAGCATCTGATTTGCTGAGTGAGCCATTAAGAGCCTGCCCTGTTTAAAAGCAGAGGTCCACACTGTGTTGAAGTCACTCTGTACTGGGCTCTGTTAAGGAAGGACAGGACACTCTCACTGAGAAACATTGCTCTATACTGAAAACTAGGGTAAGCCATTTTAAGTTTATTAGTGAATCTTAAAAGTGAGGAACCAGCTGACTTGATTAAAGGGGCGTGTTTAAAACGGCCATTTTGTTTAGTTAAGTGCCCCCATTAAGGGACTGTTTCCTGTTTACTAGTAGCATCTGATTTGCTGAGTGAGCCATTAAGAGCCTGCCCTGTTTAAAAGCAGAGGTCCACACTGTGTTGAAGTCACTCTGTACTGGGCTCTGTTAAGGAAGGACAGGACACTCTCACTGAGAAACATTGCTTTATACTGAAAACTAGGGTAAGCCATTTTAAGTTTATTAGTGAATCTTAAAAGTGAGGAACCAGCTGACTTGATTAAAGGGGCGTGTTTAAAACGGCCATTTTGTTTAGTTAAGTGCCCCCATTAAGGGACTGTTTCCTGTTTACTAGTAGCATCTGATTTGCTGAGTGAGCCATTAAGAGCCTGCCCTGTTTAAAAGCAGAGGTCCACACTGTGTTGAAGTCACTCTGTACTGGGCTCTGTTAAGGAAGGACAGGACACTCTCACTGAGAAACATTGCTTTATACTGAAAACTAGGGTAAGCCATTTTAAGTTTATTAGTGAATCTTAAAAGTGAGGAACCAGCTGACTTGATTAAAGGGGCGTGTTTAAAACGGCCATTTTGTTTAGTTAAGTGCCCCCATTAAGGGACTGTTTCCTGTTTACTAGTAGCATCTGATTTGCTGAGTGAGCCATTAAGAGCCTGCCCTGTTTAAAAGCAGAGGTCCACACTGTGTTGAAGTCACTCTGTACTGGGCTCTGTTAAGGAAGGACAGGACACTCTCACTGAGAAACATTGCTTTATACTGAAAACTAGGGTAAGCCATTTTAAGTTTATTAGTGAATCTTAAAAGTGAGGAACCAGCTGACTTGATTAAAGGGGCGTGTTTAAAACGGCCATTTTGTTTTGTTAAGTGCCCCCATTAAGGGACTGTTTCCTGTTTACTAGTAGCATCTGATTTGCTGAGTGAGCCATTAAGAGCCTGCCCTGTTTAAAAGCAGAGGTCCACACTGTGTTGAAGTCACTCTGTACTGGGCTTGCTTGCTGGTGTAGCGTCAGCGAAGCGTCGAGAAACGAAGAGGGACAAAGAGGAGGAGTTATCCTGGAGTTCACCGCCGAGGGATCCACCGATCCACCCAGTGCTAAGTACACCATAATCCTATATTTCCCTCCCACACTGCTATTTCTCTACTTCCTCCCTGCCACTCTCGACAATACAATGTGTCTCATACCTATATCCACAATCTGCTCCTCCAGAACTGACTCTACCCATCCACGACAGTTTGCTAGTAACCCGGCTAATCTCTCCTACCCTCCTACAGCCACTAATACACCTGTCACAGTACGGGGAGGCTTATGGAATTGTCAATCAGCAGTCAAGAAAGCTGACTTCATTACTGCCTACGCCCATAGTCTAAATCTGCAGCTCCTGGCTCTAACTGAGACCTGGATAACCCCCAATAACTCATCAACACCTGCAGCATTATCTACAAACTATAACTTCACTCACACACCTCGACCTTCCAGACGGGGTGGAGGCACTGCCCTCATGACATCTCCTTCATGGGCTACAAACGTAACACCACTCCCAGAACTGTCACTCTCCTCTCTCGAATATCATGCAGTATCTGTCTCTAATCCTTTCAATCTCACCATTGTTACACTCTACCGCCCTCCAGGTCCGCTCGATCACTTCACAGATGAGCTGGACATGCTTCTTAGCTCCTTACCGGAAGATGGTACCCCTCTCCTTCTACTGGGCGACTTCAACCTGCCTGACTCATCTCAGTCAGTCATAGTAGTCTCCCTCCTACAATCGTTTGACCTGACTCCCACTGCCTCCAGTGAGAGAACAAAGACAGGTCCTGAGAGCAGCTGAAAGGAAGTATAGAAAGTCACGCCTCACTGCTGACATCGACACATATCACAACCTCTTGTTAACATTCTCCAAAACCATCACTAATGCCAAAGCTTCTTTCTTCCACCATAGGATCGAGGCCTCTGCCAAGAATCTTCGCAAACTGCATGCTACCATGTCCTCCCTCCTCACTCCCCCCCCACCCCCCCCTCCCTCATCTTTCTCTGCTGAAGACTTTGCGATCTTCTTTGAGGAAAAAGTGGAGAACATCCGCAGCTCCTTCTCCCAACCCCCACCCATTCCAAATGCTGAATCGAGAACCTCATCCTTCACTCTGTCATCTTTCTCTCCCATTACAGAAGCAGAGACCCTGACACTGGTAACGTCAAACCGTCCGACTACTTGCCAGCTGGACCAGCTACCCTCCCCACTCCTCCAGACCATAGCACCAGACATCCTCCCATTCCTAACTGCAACCATCAACTCCTCACTCAACTCGGGGGTGGTCCCCACCTCCCTAAAACAAGCCAGAGTCACGCCGCTCATAAAAAAACCAACCCTGAACCCTACTGTCATAGGCAACTACCGTCCTGTCTCTCTTCTCTCCTTCCTTTCTAAAACACTTGAACGTGCTGTATCCAACCAACTTACTACTTATCTCTTACAGAATGACCTCCTAGACCCTAATCAGTCAGGCTTCAGGACTGGTCACTCCACAGAGACAGCCCTCATTGCGGTCACAGAGGCACTTAGCAAAAGCGAAAGGCCTCTCCTCTGTCCTGATTCTCCTAGATCTATCTGCAGCCTTCGACACAGTCAACCACCAGATCCTCCTTGCGGCCCTCGCAGGAATGGGAGTGGCTGGCTCTGCGCTGACATGGCTGTCATCATACCTCAATGACCGCTCCTACCAAGTGTCATGGAGAGGGACCCTGTCGGCCACCCGCCCCCTGCGGACGGGTGTCCCCCAGGGCTCGGTTTTAGGACCCCTTCTCTTCTCCCTCTACACTAAATCACTGGGTAACATTATCACGTCTCATGGCTTCTCCTACCATTGTTATGCCGACGATACTCAACTCTTCCTCTCCTTCCCTCCCTCAGATATCCACGTCTCTGTGCGGATCTCGGCCTGTCTGTCCGACATCTCAGCCTGGATGACGTCCAACCACCTCAAACTGAACCTAAGCAAAACAGAATTGCTCCACCTGCCGGCCAAATCCTCCCCCCTAACCGACCTTTCAATCACAGTCGAGAATGCAGCTGTGACTGCGTCCCCGACCGCCAAGAACCTTGGTGTTGTCCTCGACGACCAGTTGAACTTCTCTGCTCACATCGCAGCGACGACCAGAACCTGCCGATTCCTCCTGAGCAACGTCAGAAGGATACGCCCCTTCCTGACAAAAGAAGCCACCCAACTCCTCGTCCAATCAACAGTCATCTCCCGCCTCGACTACTGCAATGCACTGCTCGCTGGCCTCCCGGCCACTGCCACTAAGCCTCTTCAACTCATTCAGAACGCAGCGGCCCGCCTGATCTCAAACCTACCGAAGTCGGCCCATGTCACCCCACTTCTTAGGGACCTGCACTGGCTCCCCATTGCTGCACGAATCCGCTTCAAGGCCCTCGACCTAGCATACCGTGCGGCAAAGGGAACCGCTCCCGCCTACCTCCGGTCAATGGTCTCTAACTACACACCCTCAAGACCCCTACGCTCTGCATCTTCTGGCCGCCTCAGACCTACTCCTATCCAAGCTCCGGGAGGGTCATCAAAGAGAAGTCGCCTATTCTCAGTCCTTGCCCCACAATGGTGGAATGAACTACCCACCCCAGTTAGGACAGCCGAATCACGTCCAATCTTTCGCCGTCGACTAAAGACGCACTTCTTCAACCATTATCTGAATTAAAAAAAAAAAAAAAAAAAAAAAAAAAATCTAACCCTAACTAACCGTACTGTCATGCACTTGTCCTAATAAACTAACCTACACTGTAGCACTCAACACTTTGATGAACATTGTTGCTCAGCTGATAGAGTTGTGCCCTTCCTGATGGCTTGTCGTACAGAACTTGTAAGTCGCTTTGGATAAAAGCGTCAGCTAAATGACTAAATGTAAATGTATATCAAAACCCTATCTTAGCCCCTTATCGACGTAATCGTGTCCCATACCAGTGGCAGTATCAGTGCATCCCTAAAAAAACTATATTTTGTCCGTTTATGATTACGATCCCCAGAGAAATCGGTCATGGACATTTTTTGTTTGAGCCATGGAGCTACAGCACAGTCATGGACAGATTCACTTGTTTCCGGGGGACAACAGGGCTTGCAATCCCACTGCGAAACGAGAACAAAGCGTCTAGTGGCGACACAGCGAGATGCAACACAAATTGTTCTCTTTCTGGCGCGTTAGCAACCAGGGCACCGACGTAGCCTCCATTATTCCTCGTTGCACTTGCCCTCCACTGTTATGTCAGCTGCCTATCGTATCTGCATGGCGTGCGTGTCTGAAAAGCAATCGGAGAGGAGTGGCCGCGCTGTCTTTCCCACTCTGGTCTCCAGAGAGAGAGAGAGAGAGAGTGACTTCCAGTCCTCCTCACGCTGGGAAAATCAAACAGAGGATATTGTCTGGAAGGGAAGGCAACGCTTTGGGATTTCCCTCTCTCTCTCTCTCTCTCTCTCTCTCTCTCTCTCTCTCTCTCTCTCTCTCTCTCTCTCTCTCTTTCTCTCTCTCTATCTCCCGTCTTTGTGTGTCTCTCCCGTCTTATTTAATTAGTTCTGTCCTTCCTCTTCCAAAGTTTACCTACCTTTTTCCCCCTGGTGTTTCTCTTTCCACCATCTTATCCTTGTCAGTCAGATTAGTTTGTCACTACTGCCGCGCGACAAGCCTGACAGAGCCAAGGGATGGACTAATAGCAGCCAAATGATGTTTTGGAGACGTCGATACGAGAGAAGAAAAAAAGTCAAACATGCATGAGACAAATTAAAGTATTTTTTCCCCCGTACACAAATTCTCAAAGCAGACCCTGAGAAGCTCACCGCTGCCTTGGGAAACAGAATGTTCTCTCCATTTAAAGGCCCCTTTTCCATTTTGTACTCAATTACTAGCATTCCGCCGATGTGTACAATGATGTATTGAGTGCAGAATGCAGTGGAGGAATGCTCCTGTGATCGTCCGTATGTATAATGGGGGATTCGAAGAAGCTTAAGGAATGTTCAGCGGAGCCGTGGCCTCTAATTGATGTCCCTCGTCTCCGAAAATGTCAATACATTTATTATTGCCAGGAGAAAAAGCAGCGCTGAATAAATGGGGAGGTTTTACTCGTGACGCTCCACCGCTCACGTCAGTGGGGTGAGATCAATTCCTATACGTAGCCGGGCTTACCAGCACATTATCGAGGAATGCTCACCAAATCAAAATGTCCACGGTCACTGGATATCGACATTTCATGGGGGCGGAAGCAAGAGAAACGGCTTCTGCCTTTCTTGTCAACGACTCTAAAATATGAGCGACTCATTTGTTTGTGTGCGACTCGGCGAGAACTAGCGCGTGTGAACCACGCGCTAATTCTCATTCACTCTCGGGGGCCGCGTGCAGCCACGTTGGAACTTTAAATCGGTAGGGGGTGCTGGGGGGTCGCCAGATGATATAACATTTTTTTTTATTTTTTTTTTGCGGTCAGGCCACTGAACTTAGAATCAGGCCAGGCCAGTGTTTCTAGTTGCACCAGCGCAATAGTTAGATAACCTAGGTGGGGAACAACCAGGAGATCACTAGCTAACCTGTAATAATCCCCCCCAGAAAAATGTACTTTGCATCAATTACAAAAAACTGAAAATCCATAAAAATCTGTGTTGTTGCTAATCATACATATGCTAGCCTGTTTTTTAACAATAATTTGTGATGCCATCACAAACACTGGCATTTAAAGGGTACAAATAAAAAGAATTCCTGCACCAGAATGCAGGAAATGAAGTCTTTGTAACAAAAAAAATCCTGGTGGGGGACCCCAGACCCCCTGCTTAAAAAGTGGCCTGACTGGGGCTATATTTCCTGGCCTGAATGATTTCCCCAGTCCGGCCCTGGTTAAAAGCCTCCAATGCTTATTAGTGTGTGTGCGTTTGAACGTTTGCATGTTTCAACCATACATTTCCGTTTAATTTTTTTTATTTTTTTTACCTCCTATAATAGTGGGGGTCGTGGCTCTCTGACACCGTTTTTTTTGGGTCGCAGCCTGAAAAGTTTGGGAACCCCTGCCTGTACCCCCCAGACATGTTGCTGGCCCCATCAAAACAGTATCCTATCAGCCTCTCCATGGGCAGGTCGAGGCGTAAAAGTATTTTATACACAAAAACAGCATCTCGGCTGTTGTGTCTGGGCCGGGCATTGTAAAAACCCCAAAAGAAGTTCTGACCTTCCAAGTTGTCATCGGCGAACTGTATACACGAGAATTGTTCTTTTCCAGTGAGTGACATCAGTGGTTCCGTCAGCGCTCAAGCCAAAGAATGGGCTTTTGGATGCTTTGCCTCTAATTTGTCGCTGAATATCATGGGCAAACAGCTGTAAGATTTCGTTTTGGATGTTGTTGGACATCCAGTTGTCTCTCTTTTGGAGCCAATTCTTCAACTCGGGATCAGACAATACACACAATACACACAATATTAAAATGGTGAAGTGCTTTGAGCAGGATAAACTTATAATATACAGTGTTACAGTTATACAGTTACAGTATATACAAATATATAAATACTGCCATAAAAAAAAAAAAAATATATATATATATATATATATATATATATATATATGTTTTTTTTGCAATAACTGAGGGGGGGGTGCTGCAGCACCCCCCGCACCCCCCCTTCCAACGTGCCTGGCCGCGTGCCAAACAGCTTACGCAGTGGTGTCCGCACACTCCTAAACAAATATTGACTAAGGCTACGTTTAGACGAGCGTTTTGGGATGGAAGTCTGAACAGAAACCGCAAAAGTCGTCTTGCAGTTTCACTTTTAATTTTGCGTTTAGACGAGCGTTTTGGGGTGGAATTCTCCGTGCAGACGAGGCTGTAACAACTCGAGACAACGGAGCCCCGCTGTCACACGATTGGCGCATATGTCACATGACGTGCTGTGAAGACCCGCCCTACTCTGCCTCTGATTCGCAGAGTGTGGGTGGGGAATGTGATTGGACCAAAGCAGAGTCACTCAGTGGGTCCAGTCATAATAGTTGTGATAGCCGCGGGACAGATTCTTGTGTATTTAAAAGTACTGCCAATGTAGCCTTCAGGTGATCGCCATGGATAGAATCAGACATGCTTTGTTTACGCTTCTAGGCTACTGGCGCATGCCTGTGATGTAAGCAGTAGGCGCGAGTCCGCGACGAGAGCCTTGACGACCCTTTCGTCATCGTTTTATGCGGTTTGACAGTTTAGACGAGAGCGCAAAGGTTTACCGTTTCTAGGAATTCCACCCTGGAAGGTAGTCTCACTTTTTTGCGGTTTCACCCCGTAAAAACGCCGTTTCCGTATAAACGAAAGGCACATCTGAAAAAATATTTTTGCGGATTCACCTGCTAGCGTTTCCGTCTAAACGGGGCCTAAATTTCACATCTCCGTCCGTACGATACGATACTCCGGCGTGAGCCCAGCCACCATCATTCCCGTAATTCACATCTCTCTAGTTTATCAATTAGAGCACAAGAGTGCAGCCAGGGATTGCGTTTGTACCCTAAGCTATTATTAGTAATGACAGGTGGGTATTGAGTGTGCGGCGCAACACTGGGCTGGTGAAAATTGTGATAAATGACAGCAGAGAGGCTCTCTCTAAGGAGCTGAGCAGATGACTGTTCTCTACACAGAAGAAGAGGTTGGTAATGGTAGGTGTGTGTGTGCGTGTGCTTGTGTATGCTCGCTTGCGCGCGCGCGCGTGTGTGTGTGTGTGTGTGTGTGTGTGTGTGTGTGTGTGTGTGTGTGTGTGTGTGTGTGTGCGCGTGTGTGTGTGTGTGTGTGTGTGTGTGTGTGTGTGTGTGTGTGTGTGTGTGTGTGTATTGTGTATTGTGTGCAGGGGTGCATTGCTCATGGGACGGGGTTGTACGCCGAGCAACCGGCTCTGTGAGCAGAAGCACGCACATGCACGGATGCACGGGAGCGTGCGTGCACGTGGCGTCATCAAAACACAGTGCACCAGCTTTGAAATCAACAACGCACCCCTGTGTGTGTGTGTGTGTGTGTGTGTGTGTGTGTGTGTGTGTGTGTGTGTGTGTGTGTGTGTGCATGTGTGCGTGCGTGCGGAGAGAGAGATGAATGAGAAACAAACAGTAATAATGTACACATGAGTGACAGTGAGATGAAAAAAGGCTTCACTTTCTCAGGCTCAGTAGTCACTTTGCACTGCATTATTCTCACCCACCATCGCATCCACGAGCGGGCACACACAAACAGTGCCCACTCTGTGCCACATCCGCTGCCTACCTTGTGGTCGATGATGCCGCTGTATCCCTGGAGGATGGGCGGTTGAGGCTTGGGCACCTTGATGTGGGTCCTCGTGGGCCGCGGCTGCTCGTCGCGCGGTTGCCGGACGCGCGTGTCATTCGCGTCTCTGGAAGTGTTGCTGAAGCTGCCGTTGTACACGAGGAACAAGCTCGCGCACAGGACGACCACTAACAACACGGCTACCCCGTGGCGCTGGAACAAGGAGGGGGGGGGGGGAGACAGGTGATGACAAATGAGCCGCGTGATAACTCTAGAGCCTAATCTACGGTGTCTCTGTCACGTCACGGTCACGGGTCAGAGTGCAATAAGGCTTGAGTCGAGAATAGAAGCTGTTTATGGCATAAAGTTGATAGATGTTCCGACTGTGCGCGAGACTCGTTCTGGGGCGATTCTCTGCCATATAATTTACTCCACAAGTTACAGGTGGATAAAGCAGCTCGCGACGTTTGATGGGTGTCGTTGAACAGCCGCAAATAACGTTAGGTTTGTTTTTCATGAGGAGGGGAAAATATATATATATTTATATATATTGTTCTGCCTAAACATCGTCGACCACAGCTACTTACTATATAGGTAACAGTATAGCGTACAGTTTACATAAACAATTTTAATAAAATCACATTCAACATTTGTATTATTTATTCTGAACTATAGGGAAACATAGTTGATTGATTGAACCACTAACATTTAATTGCATTTAATTGTTTTATCGCTATAATATTTCAATATCTGCTGACGATGGGAGTTCACAGCTGGATATCTATTGTTCCGAATCTTAATCTTTTGATCCGACTGTAGGCTACACACACACGCGCGCGCACACACACCATTATCGCGATTGGAGCGCACTTGAGAGAACAATGGTTCATTTGAACAGCATATAAACAGTTGCCTACTACAGTAAGGTAATGTTAAACGCGTTTACCATAGGTGTCTTCATTTTGCGGGACGCGGTCTCTTATCTCTGCGGGTCGGCACGTGTGGATCCACTTTTTCTCGTGGTGAGCATCATCTGCTCGCATCCCGGATCCCGGATCAGCTCCGCGCGGTCGACAACGGGCTGAAAGCGCGGCTCCTTGCACTGTGTCAGATTGCCGCCCGTGTCTCAGAACTAGAACCCAAGCGCAATTCACATACAGTGGAGACCGAGGCGACAGATGTTGGCTGTTCTTTGCTCCTGCGTGGTCATAAAGCCCCTTGCGTTCGAGGACTGTAGTGGGGCATATAGGTGTGGCGCTCAGACTATACCTGCAATGGGTTGATTATTGATTGATTGATTGATTGATTGAAAACGTTATTAACAATACACACAATTGTTAAGGGGATGCAGACCAGAGAAAGACTTTCGTCTTGTTTACATCAGGGTCCCCCATTTTCAATTCATCAGGAATTGTAAGAGTATTCAGTTTAATGGTTTAATGGATGTCACTGGACTGGTGCCAACCAAGTAATGTAGGATGCTCTAAAAAATCTATGGTTGGTTAATTCAAGAATATTATCACACTTGGATTAATGTCATCATAATGTCCTTTTCCTCATGATGTGTCTTGCTATGGCGAAACGTCACAGCTCATTGGACACAAGGTTATCATTTACATTTACATTTCACGCTTTTATCCAAAGCCATTCACAAGTTCTGTACAACAACTTTGAGTCTGAGATAAGCGCTATATAAATGTAATGAATTATTATTATTATTATTATTATTATTATTTATTATTATTATTATTATTATTATTATTATTATTATTATTATTATTATTATTATTATTATTATTATTATTATTATTATTATTATTATTATTATTATTAACAAGTCAGCAGGAAGGGTACAACTCTGGCAGCTATGGGTAAGTAAGATTGTTCATCAAACAGTGTCGAACTTGAGTGCTATTGCTATAGTCTAGAGTGCATAGTATAATACATTAGCAACTGTAGTATAGATAAGGTAGATTACTAGTGCATAATAGTAAAAGACGATGGTTAGTATTATTATTATTAATGTATGTAGGCCTATATGAAGTACATTTTCAACTATTTTATATGACCTCCTTGAATCTGTGGAACATGTTTGTTAAAAATCCTTTTTGCAAAGAAACCAGTCTAAATCTAATATTAATAATTCTTTTTCCAGCATTCTTCTCTTGTATTGAACAGGTATTATACAATGGCATGCACATTTCTTGATTCTGATTGGCTGAAACAGTGAAGTTGCCGGTTGTTATTTAGTATAACACACTCCACGTGACCCCAGATCCCTCCCACAACCGAATTACTTAATTTTTTCTATCTGAATCAATCCGCCATAGATAGAAAAATGGAAGTATGAATAGCTTTTGAACAAATCCTCCAAAAAAGATACACTCAACTGGAATATGTTAGTTCGTTACATACACATGGATTATGTAATTAATTTGTCATGACTCATTGTGAAACAAAAGAAAAATCGTGGAGATAAAAAAATAAAAAAAAAAGCAGCCGTTTTTAGATTTGATTGATTGATTGATTGAAAATGTTATTACTAGATTGCAGAATGGGTACAATACAGTACGGCTCAATACACACAATTGTTAAGGGGATGCAGACCAGAGAAAGACTTTAGTCTTGTTTACATCAGGGTCCCCCATTTTCAATGCATCATAACATATATGACATATACATGACATACAGATAGACAGTACTGCTACATCTTGTTTAAGAAGCACAGTGAAGTTACCGGTTGTTATTTGATTGATTGATTGATTGATTGAAAATTGTATTACCAGATTGCAGAATGGGTACAATACAGTACAGCTCAATACACACAATTGTTAAGGGGATGCAGACCAGAGAAAGACTTTCATCTTGTTTACATCAGGGTCCCCCATTTTCAATGCATCATAACATATGACATACATGACATACAGATAGACAGTACTGCTGCTACATCTAGTTTAAGAAGCACAGTGAAGTTACCGGTTGTTATTTGATTGATTGATTGATTGATTGAAAATTGTATTACCAGATTGCAGAATGGGTACAATACAGTACAGCTCATTACACACAATTGTTAAGGGGATGCAGACCAGAGAAAGACTTTCGTCTTGTTTACATCAGGGTCCCCCATTTTCAATGCATCATAACATATATGACATACATGCCATACAGATAGACAGTACTGCTACATCTATACATTTATGACATACCAGATGTAAGATAAGATAAGATAAGATAAGATATTCCTTTATTGATCCCCTTGGGGAAATGTCATAAATGTATAGATGTAGCAGTACTGTCTATCTGGGTTTAACATGGTTTGTGGAGCTCCCTCTGGTGTCTACTAGTGGATCTACTATTGGATCTACTTTATCTGTGGATGGTTTTGTGAATAAATCTCCATTATGCTTCAATTACTGTGTGCTTATTCTATAGCAATAAGGTTGGGTGAATTCGGCCATTGTATAAAAGACATTACACCACTTGTAGTCGTTTGTTATAGGAATTAGATCATGCCTAGGGGGGTCTAACGACCCTCCGCTGCAAGTCGGGCCTAACAACCACCCCTAGGCATGATCTAATTCCTATAACACACTCCTGCTCGTGATGTAATGCTTAAGCACACACCTCATTCTTGTATTCATTATTTCCTTCCCTGCCTGGCTATTGCTATACCCCACACACACAAGAGTAGAACATCTAGGCAGTACTGTACATTCTTGGCTTGATTAATCTTGATTTAAAAGGGTTGATCATCACCAAGTGACATTACCAATAATTCAGCAATGGAAAACCTACATTTTGCCGGCTTTGGGTTGCACACACTGAACTGAGCAAAGACGGCACAATATCAGACAGAATGCTGCGTTCCGGAGTCATCTCGTTGTGGTTCTAAAATCTCCAAAGGCAGGCACGCACACACAATGAAAAATGTAATCAATTTGAGTTAAGACAAGCTTAACCTCTTAAGCCCTTATTTTCAGATAATTTGCCTAAATATACATACATAAGTAAATGGACGATTGCTCCACTTCTACAAGGTCCATTTGCATGTTCTTATATATAGTCAAGTCAAGTCAAGAGTTTTATTTGTCACGGCATACAAGCATACAGTGAAATGCGGGGGGTCATGCCAGCAGCGATTGTGCAATAATACAAGTAATAAGAATAGGAATGAGAATAAGACATTTGTGCAATAATACAAGTAATAAGAACAAGACATAACAGGTATAATGTACATAAAGTTTACAAAAAGCATGGTAAGACATGCTAAGGTCCTGCGATAGTGCAATACAATGTTAGCTACGGATGAGGCACTGGGTCTTATGTACACTACTATACAATGCTATACTATACAATCTACATTTATACTATGTGTCCTTATGCTAACTTGCTATATCCATCTATTTACTATACAAGAACCACTCCTGTTCTCTTATTTTTTTATTTATTTTTAAAGTGACCTTTTCATTGTGTAAAGTGACCGTTGAGTGTGAGCGTGTGCAGTGTGTGTGTGTGTTCATGCTAAAGGGACTGTTAGTGTGTGAGCGTATACACAGTGTGTGTGTTATATGTGTGCTTGTGTGTGGAGAGTTCAGTGTTCAAGACTCTGATGGCCTGGGGGAAGAAGCTGAGCCGGAGTCTCTCTGTCCTAGTTGCTGGTGTTCGCAGGCGTTTGCCTGACCGCAGCAGCTTGAACAGGCTGTTGTTGGGGTGGTGAGGGTCTTTCATTATTCTGCAGGCTCTGGATTTGCACCTCTTGTTATATAAGACCTGCAGGGGTGGTAGTGCAATACCCGTAGTACGCTCAGCTGAGCGCACCGCTCTCTGTAGGGCCTTCTTGTCCTGTGCCTTGCTGTTTCCATACCAGGCAGTGATGTTTCCAGTCAAGATGCTCTCTACAGCTCCAGAGTAGAAGGACTGGAGTATCTTCCCCGATACTCTGAACTTCCTTAACTGTCTCAGGTGGTAGAGGTGCTGCTTCACCTTCTTTATGACTAGGGACATCTATGGATCTCAGGGAATGTATTCCCAGTGTCAGAAATATATTCTTTTAATCTTTGACAGTGAATATGCACCATGCTAACATTGACCAGACGTGAAAAATTCAGCACTTTCTTGAGATGAATGAATGAATGAATGAATGAAAACTTTATTTAACAGATTGCAGAATGGGTACAATACAGTACGGCTCAATACACACAATTGTTAAGGGGATGCAGACCTGAGAAAGACGTTTGTCTTGTTTCCATCAGGGTCCCCCATTTTCAATTCATATAGACATTTATGACATACACAACATACATGACATTTATGGCATAGGGACATATAGGTATTTAGTACTGATACATTTGTGACATAAACGGTATTCAAATATATAGTACTGTTACCCCTAGATCCTGACAGAGTATATACATATGATGGCAAGACCACCCGCATTTCATTGTATACCTGTATGCCGTGACAATTAAAACTCTTGACTTGACTTGACTTGATACATATGATGGGGAGGGGACTGTACATTAGGAGGGGGTGGGTGGGTGGGTGGTTGGGAGAGAGATAAAGATCAAGTGTACAAAAAAATCTAAGCAAATAAAAAAAAGGGCAGATGATTTACATGGTTTTTTGTAGATACAGTACTGAATTTTGCCATCCGGACACATGCAATTTGAAATATGAATATGGAATATAGAATATCAGGCCTATAAATTACCTTATTGTGGCCAAGTCACACATCTATAGATCGGGCCAAATCTCCCCTTTCCAATGGCAGAGTTCAATCTGGATTTGGTATCACCAGGCGTGCAGCAAAAACCGCAAATGAAATCTACTGTAAGTACAGTTACTTTTTTATAATGAATATCACGCCTATAAATTACCTTATTATGGCCAAGTCACACATCTATGGATTGGGCCAAATCCCCTCTTTCCAATGGCCGAGTTCAATCTGACATTTAAAATCATTGGTAAACAAACGTAGTGCTGAAAATATACACTTTGACTGCTGTTTTCATTTCAGGGTTAGGGTCTTTACTCTTGGCTACATTCAGGGGGAAAATGCTACATTAATTAATATGGACTGTATTGATCTATTTATGGTGTGATATTATTGTCGGTCCAGTACCGGACTACTCAGGCTTAACTCAATGTACGCCAGACCCGAATAAAGTCGGGTTAACTCGCCAACGCTTGAGCGCCAAACCCGAGAAAAGTCGGGTTTGGCTTTTAGCTTTTATTCAATATTTCACATTAATTATCAACTAAGTCGATCAAAAGTCCCATTATCCAGATTCAATTAACCCAATGTTTGAATCCAGGCTTTCCCTGTTCCTCGAAGGCTTATTCAGTCTCGTTCATTCGAACCAGACTTGATACTCAAGGATAATTGCGCGCAGCCACCTCACCTGAAAAGACAGCAGGTGTCGATAGCAGAAATCCTGATTTTCTAACGGCATTGATTGATTGATTGATTGATTGATTGATTGAAAACTTTATTAACAGATTACAGAATGGGTACAATATACAGTACGGCTCAATAGCCTCACCGACAAGGTAAATGCATAATCTATAGACACATTTTAAGTCCCTCATTACCCCAATCAATCAGATTATATTTCTTTAAATGTGCCTGCTGGCAGTAGGCTTAATGGAATGAATAATTGAATGAGATCTTGCTAGCGAAAATAATTAGTTCAACTCTTTCAGAATAAGTAGATAAAAACAAGCCCAAAGAGTATCTAATTGATACGAATTAATAGATACTTATGAGGATCTCTGTACTGTATGTGCTTAGGTATCATGTACTATATAAATACATGGTTCCCAAAGTTTTCAAGGCGCGACCCCCGAAATAATGTGTCAGCGAGGGAGTTGGAGGCTATACAGTTTCACTATTAATCAGGTTTTAATCTGTTTCGGAGATCATCCATCATCCAACATTTGAATCCCAGTTACAATATCACAATAACGTGTGAGTGACAGTGATACAATTCAACAATCCACATATTCAGATTCGTCGTAATTCACATCACAATCCACGCATAAAGACGCTTCAATTTATGCTTGAATGAAACACAATTCAGGCGCTCCATTAAGCAAATACATAAACCGCGGAGAATATGAAACGAATCAGAGCCAAACGCCCGATAGGTTTCATTCATTAAAAATATCCCTGCAGGATTCACATTTACAATGCTCCGCGTTATTAAAATAACCACATAGTGTGTATATCGTGACTCGCGAGCGCCGTATAGCTATGACGTGCATTAGTTAGGACAAAGTAAATCCATAGGCTGAATATGATTTATTATCAGCATTTTAGGTCTATTATTTTACATTTCAAAAGCCCCCTCTAGAAGAACGAAGCACAAAAACATAATTCAGAATGGTATAATGGGATCTAGACTGAGGATTATTTCAGGAAGGGAGCTGGCATTTCTTTGCGAGGGCGTGGCCATGCAGGTTATCCAGCTAACTGAACTTAACCCTGCGCTGGAGCAGGTTCAAACATTCTGATCTGTTGCCATAGTGATTTAGACAATCGCACGTCGGGGAACCGACAGGTCAGGCTTAAGTCAAGTTATCCTGAAAATTATCCGGCTAACTCAGTTAGCCAGGTACGAGGAACAGGGCCCTGGTGTTATCATTAGGAATGGGTCTGAGATAGCAAAAGTCCAATACGCCACCTGGTAGGTTGCGGCCGGTATTGCACATCCTTTGAAACTCTGTGTATTGGGGTGTGCGTTCATTATATAGGTCCAGGCGGACTTTTCCTTGTCGGGCATGACGAGTGGTTTTAACGCATGGATTTATAAGAATGAAACACTCCCGATTCATGTTCTTTGGTGGATTATGTTGGCGACACGATCGATATCAATACTTGGAATGGCGATCAGATAATTGGAATATTCTTTTTGGGGTACATCCTAGTCAAGGTAAGGGCTATATGCTATCAATCTTGCGTTGATCCAAGAATTCCTTCATTGCGATCGGAGCGTATGTGTGTAATGTACTGTGTAACGTATTCCGTTGGTGATGATCAAAGCATAAAAAAACGACCCCCCCCCCCCCTTCATGCATTCATGATGAAACATAATACCTGTAATCTAGATTTGATTTGAGAATAGTAGCTAGTCCAGGCAAGAAACGACAACGCTTTTAGTAGAATACACGCATATGGCTATGACGCAGCCTTTTGGGAATTACCCTAGACCGCTCTAAAACTATACTTATATTCACCACGGTATAAAACGGGAATGTATGGATGAAAAAATTATTTCTTTTCCACATATTGAACGATAGATACTCGATGTCAAATAGGCAATAGTATTATATCCATAGCTATAATATATAATATAGTTTTAGCCCTGCAAACACCGCCACATATTCCTATACTTTAAAGCGTTGGCCTTTTAACCAACACAGTACACAGCGCCCTCTGGCGCTGATTGATTTAAGGGTTTAAGACAAGCTTTCTCTAGGCTTTTGAAAATGTAGGGGAGACCTTGCTGGTCGCTCAGACTCAGAGTCCTGAGTGTAAAGTGCATGGTGCTCCGTTTTCACAAAATCGTCTAATGCGTTCTAACGAATGAAAGAACATTTTTGAAACACTACATTATGTGTGGGGTCCACCACCGTTTCAATGTCGGTTAGGATTTAGAATATCTTCTAGTCCATTACCCCTGCCCTCATTAAATGTTATGTCATGTAGCCTATATTTCCATGTTCCAAAAATGGTTTTATTCCAAAGTAGATGATGCAGTGTTCCTGTTTTGAACTGGTGTAGCCAGAGACTTCTCACATTGCATATTCTTTTAATTAGACATACAACATGTAGCCTATTATTATTATTATTATTATTATTATTATTATTATTATTATTATTATTATTATGATTATGATTATGATTATTATTATTATTATTATTATTATTATTATTATTATTATTATTATTATTATTATTATTATTATTATTATTATTATTATTATTATTATTGTTATTATTATATCATGTGGCCAGCCTTTGTTCTATCCCACCTTTCATGCGACAACTAGATAGCTAGATGAAGCAATATTCCTGCGATGGCAAGGGATAGTGGCATGGGGCAGTGCTCCACTTGTGAAAATAGTTGTGGCTAATAACCTACAAGCTAACCCCCACAGAATGAACCACATAATCAAAACACCACACCCCTGTCCCACAATGACAGGCAGCACCATTCACACAGACGCTGGGCGTGAACCAGCCCCGGCAATTTGTCCATACCTGAAGATGGCATAATGACGCATGAAATCTCCCCCCCCCATTCCGCGTTCGTACCTTTCACACAGAACGGCATGACGGAATAACGAGGTAGAGTGCCAAAGGGGCTACTGTCGGCAAGTGCTCCTCATACTGTCCTGCATCTCTGCAGCCTTCGTGCGCCATGTTACAATACCACCCACACACAGAGTAGAGTCGACGGTTAACCCTGGATAATGCAGATAACAATGCATTAAATACATTGCATGTTTCACCCCATCGACGGTGACTGTGTATAATCTGCTTATGAAAAAATAAAAAGGATCCTCCCGCGGGAGAGGAAAAAGACTTCCTGGAAGCTGTAATCGAACTCACATCTAACAACAATGGAAGAAGTCTCTGTCTGTCCTTCGATTATACCCGACAATCTGATCGACTTCACACTTGGCGGGTGTTTGGTGAGGAGGACCCAAGGAAGTGCAGCGTCGAACGCGAGCTTTGGAGCTCTCATCTACGAGACACACAAGTATTCATTAGTAGATTGTGTAATAGTAGTTGTATACGAACAACCGACGTTGGTGAAACATCCGGCGGAGAGAGAAGGAAAAAGGCATTTGTCGCCAAGGTCACAAACAAGCCGGGCTGTTTTCCGAGCGTGTCCGCTTTGAGCAGATGCTGCGCTGGTCTGCATGAATGTCAACATGGCTCTCAACCAAGAGGCTGGGATAACATAACGTAGTCAGGGGCACATCTGAAAGCCATTTCAAACAAAGCCTGTCCTCTTGAAGTATACACCTGGGGAAGGACAATGAGAGGACAGCAGGTGTGTGTTTGTGTGTAAGCGTCTGGGAGAGAGAGAGAGAGAGAGAGAGAGAGAGAGAGAGAGAGAGAGAGAGAGAGAGAGAGAGAGAGAGAGAGAGAGAGAGAGAGAGAGAGAGAGAGAGAGAGAGAGAGAGAGAGAGAGAGAGAACACTCCCTTTGGTTGGTGAGAGTGAAATATGGTAATTTTGAGAAGTGGTATTATGAGGTGCTGGTGTTTGAACGCCACGCATGACTCTATGGTGGGATAAGAGGATCAGCCTGTAGTCTGAAACATGGCCAGTGACTGCAGAAACTAATATGAAGCATGCCAAGGCCTAAAGCTATTAGAGACAAGAGGGAAAGCTCCACTATTTCAATAAAAGCATTCATAAAAGACCCAGGGATCAGTTTACCACGGCAGTTCGCTGTCTGCAGCAATGGATGGTCCAGAACTAAACATTCCCTGCTCTTTAAGCGCGGCCACTAGCAGACAAGCAACCTCACGCCCAACGAGAGCCATATAACATGTTGATCATTGTTAATCCTTGTAATGCGGAGGTTATGGCCCTTACAGGGGAGTCCTCTAAAGACCAAGGCGGATTTGGCGACGAGGTTACTCCTTCCAGCTAGCGCTAAGCACCTCGGAGTAGGCTGCACGTTGATCAGCAGGTGCTTAAGACGCCTATAACATAACAGGGCCTCACTTATAATGCATTTATTACCGGTCGTATAGGCCACTGTACTGGTGATTGTCTAGGGCCCATGGGCCTATATTTCTCCTTTTTTATGTCCTGCTTAATCTGCTGCAGATGTGTAGCCCTGTCCTGATTTATGAGTGACTGCTCCCTGTAGCGCTATGGGAGGAGGACCTTGACAGGGGGAAGTGTGTGGGTATGTGTGTGTGTGTGTGTGTGTGTGTGTGTGTGTGTGTGTGTGTGTGTGTGTGTGTGTGTGTGTGTGTGTGTGTGTGTGTGTGTAGTGTGTGTAGTGTATGTGTGTGTGTGTGTGTGTGTGTGTGTGTGTGTGTGTGTGTGTGTGTGTGTGTGTGTGTGTGTGTGTGTGTGTGTGCGTGCGTGCGTGCGTGTGTGCGTGCGTGTGTGCGGGTGGGTGGGTGGGTGGGTTGTGTGTGGGTGTGGGGGGGGCAGTTCTGGCTGGCTTTTTTGTCCTCACTCCCTAATTAGAGAGTACATCCAATTCACCCTGTTCATTACCCCTGGGACTGGTGACAAATTATGAGGGGGGCCTATTTTAATACGGGAACATTCGCTGACCTCTGTGATTGGGTTATTCGCCAGGCAGACAGCACGCGCGTAAAGGTGGCGAGAATCAGAATGGGAATCAGTTTTATTGTCACTATCTTCTATTCTTGTTACAGCGTAGAGGAGGGAAACTCTTTTGTTTCCCAGCCCCTCGACTGAGCGGCAGCATCAACACGCAGTAGTACATAAGAAGCAATAAATATTGCCTGAAAATTAGACAAGGAATTAGCAGCAAAAGCAAAGGTAAAAATAATCAGTGTAAGTGTAATAATCACTGTGTGTGTGTGTGTGTGTGTGTGTGTGTGTGTGTGTGTGTGTGTGTGTGTGTGTGTGTGTGTGTGTGTGTGTGTGTGTGTGTGTGTGTGTGTGTGTGTGTGTGTGTGTGTGTGGGTGCAAAGTGGCAGTATGAAGTATGAAGCCGGTGATGAAGTAGCTCTATGCTTCTACATTGATTGATTGAAAACTTTATTAACAGATTGCAGAAAGGGTACTGTGGTATATTCTTAATGAATATCTAAGGTTATTTTACAGTACAATGAGATTGCTATCTGGAAGGAGGAAAGAAGGGTCATCAATGATTCAAATGGTCTTTCTCTACTGATAGAGAAAATAACTGTTTAGGCCAGGCAAAAGAAGAACTATAGTTCAAACCCATTTATTTGCCTCGGCGGCTCAGAGTGAATTAAAAGGTTGCTTTTCACATACAAGGATTATCAGAGTACATTAACATGTTTGTCTTGTACAAAGGATCAACAAGGTTTGCATCTCAAACCCCAACATGTACATACAACAGTCATTGTTAACATCAATGAAAATAGAGAATCTACTGTAAGCACTTTTCACATGAGTAAGCCTGGTTTTTAAGATAAGTATTTAACTCTATATATCACAAACAGTGACTCCTCCATCCAGCTTACTTACATGAAAAATCAGCAGACAGCATTCTCTGGTGGGGGCGGGAGCCGCAGAACTCTGGGGTGTCTGGGCTCCTGAATTAACACTGTTTTGCTCTTAAATACTATAATTTCCCACCAATAGTAGCACATTTTAATAATACGTTTGGTCCAATCCGGTTGGTTCTTCTGTGGGGGCTGTCCCCAATCGATCTCCTGGGTGGGTGTCGGCCTTCAGTAAACCGAGGGGGGGCCCATGGGTCCCCGTCGGTGTCTTCTTCCAGTATACAGAGGAGGGTGCTTTTGATGACCCCCCTCCTTGGCTGCTCAGGTCTTTCTCAGTCCAGGGGGTATTCCACTTAAACATTTGACCAAGTCTCTAGTGTATTATGAATTTCTCTTGTCCAGTATTATCACAGTTTTACTCTTGGCTTATATTTTGATATCAAACAGTGATAAAGAATAACTTGTTTTGTGAATTAGTTTCCATGACTATCATCCTGTGAATACATTCTGCTTTTCACTGGGCTGGGCTGGTCTGCCCTCTGCACCCAGTGGGGGGCTATCACCATATTAACATACAGTACTCAGTCACGTGTGGGGGTTGGGAATGTCTGTCTCTTATAACACCAATAATATCACTTTTGGCTGAGCCCTGCTTTTACATTATGATTCTCTAATTTTTCACACCTATTAGTTATGAAATTCAATGTCAATGTTACCACAGTACAATATAGTACGGCTCAATACAAACAACTGCTACGAGGATGCAGACCAGAAAAAGACTTTCGTCTTGTTTACAATTAATCAGGACATTTATGACATACAAGACATACAAATATACAGTACTGTGTAAGAAAAGAAAAAGATAAGAAAAATATATAAGAAACTGTACATTGGAGGGGGTTGGGTGGGTGGGTGGGGGGGGGGGGGATTTGGACATTTACCGGGGCCAGTTTCTAATTGCAGCCACCCGTAGAGCAGTTTTGAAGGAGGGTAGGGATTCACATTATTTTACGGCTGTGGGTAGGGCGTTCCACATTATTGTGGCATAATTGCAAAACGTGTTTAGTCCCTTGTTTGAGCCGAATCTGGGTTGATTTGTAGAACTCCCACTGGTGTTGTGGTCATGGAATTCACTGACCTTTGGGAAGTATTTCGACATGTACATTAGTATCTTAGTGGTGTAGTGTATCTTGTCGACCAGGCCCATTGCAAGTTGCTGTACTCTGTCATCTACTCTAAGCCATCCTAGGCTGTCAAAATGGGTAGGGGTAAGGTGGGTTTTAGGAGTAAGACCAAGCAGTAGTCTGACCAGTTTGTTTTGTGACGTTTGTAGCCTTGTTTTTAGGGCCTTTGAGGTGCTTTGGTACCATGAGGTGCAAGCATAGTCGTAGTACCCTTGAATGAGTGCTCCTGTTAGAGTCTACAAGGTATTCTGGTTTACCAGAGAGGAGATCCGGTACAGGAATCTTGTTTGTTGGTTGACTTTTTTTATTACATTGGTTGCCATTTTGTCACAGGAAAGATTTGCCTCTAGGATGGAACCCAGCTAGGTAATTTCATCTTTCCTTGTGACAATATTGTCACCCACTGTAACAGAGAAGCCGTTGGCCTTGCTGAATTTGCTATTTGATCCAAAGAGAATGGATTCTGTTTTACCCAGGTGTAATGATAGTTTGTTATCAGCGAGCCAGGTGCAGATTCTGCCGAGTTCAGAGCTGAGGGCTTTTTCAACCTGCAACTTGTCCCTGTCAGAGACCAGCAGGGCTGAGTCGTCCGCGAACAGGAACAAGTTAGTCACAAGCTGATGACATGTAATTAGCATAAATTAGGAACAGTAAAGGTCCTAGTATGCTTCCTTGTGGAACACCACAGCTCACTGGGAGGTGGGGGGGGGGGGGACAGTGTACCGTTCACCTCCACCATCTGTTCTCTCCCCTCCAGGTAGGATTGCATCCAGCTCACTGATGAACTATTCTAAACCAATTGCTTTTAGCTTATCAGTCAGAATGGAGTGATTGACAGTGTTGAAAGCCTTTTGGAGGTCCAGCATGACCATGCCGCAGTATTTGCCCACGTCCACCCCGTGTTTGATGTGGTCGTTCAAATAGAGAAGGCATGTTTCAGTGGAATGGGATGTTCGTAGATTAGCTTTTTTTTCACAAGGTACTTTTTGACCTGTTCGTAGACTATTTTCTCCATAACTTTCGAGATGGAGGTAAGAATAGAAACAGGGCGGTGGTTGCCTGGGTCTAATTGGCTGCCTTTTTTGTGGAGGGGGTCAGGTCACTCTCACAATTTTGAAATCTTTGGGTCCCTGTTTTATGGAGAGGTTTATTATGTGGGTGATGACTGGGGTGATGGTGACGGCTGAGTCTCTGAGGAATTTGGAGGGGATATTGTCATGGCCAGTGGCCTTGTTAGGTTGAAGGGCGCTCAGTTTTTTGAACACCTCATCAGTTGTTACCATTTCTAGTTTGAAGTCATCTTTGCGAACCCCTAGGTTTTTGTAGAAGGCTAGGATGTGTTCTACCCCAAATTGCCCAGAGTGGGAGGGTAGTTTACTAACCAGTGTTGTGGCTGTGTTTGTAAAGAATATGTTTAACTCATTCTGCGACATTTTATATGGTCCGGGTGGAGAATTTGGACCCGGGCAAGTGAAACATTTCAACACTTGATGCATATTTTGTGCCATTTCATGTCAGGGACCCGATGGACATCAATACTGGAAATCGCGATCAGACAATTGGAATATTCATTTTGGAATAACTCCTAGCAAAGGTAAGAACTATATGACGTCAATCCTACTTTGATCCTACAATGATTTCACATCGATCGCAACGATCAACGTATTATGTAGTATTCAAAACATATGCCGTTGCTGACGATCAGAGCATCACAAAACGACCCCCCCCCCCTTTGATGCCTTCATGATGAAACATAATACCTATTATATACCTTTGATTTGGAAAAAGTATCGTGTCCAGGCGAGCAACGCAAACGACTTTCGCAAAATGCACATAGCGCTCCATAACTCAGTTTCCAGGAATTAGCCCGGATCACTCTGAAACTATACCATATTCAACACGCGAAAGTATACATGAATTTTTTTTATTTTTTTTTTACATATTGGACTACAAATAGTGTCTGTCAAATGAGCCAGACTATTTTCTCCATAGCTATAATATGGAATATACAATAGATCCGCACAAATCATGAAATGTCGTGAAAATAGGCAATGGAAAGCTGGCGCTAGAGAGCAGAGATGGGCGCTGGCTATGGCATTGAATGAGTTAAGTAATTGGCCACATCCAGCTTGTCTGTGATGAGAGTGTTTTCTGTTTTTATGTTGATGTTTGTAAATCTGGTTTTCAGTTTTTTACTGCAGCCTAGTTGGTTGTTGAGTAATTTCCAATGCTCACAGGGTTTGTTTTTGTTTTCCTCGGTTTTATAACATAAAACTTATGCTCAGTTTTATAGCATAACAAACAATGCACAGGTGTAATGTGTGCAGATCAGTAATGTGTCCAGATCAGTAATGTGTCCAGATCAGTAATGTGTGCAGATCAGTATATGTGTGCAGATCAGTAGCAGAACAGTGATAAAACAGCACCGGCTTCCTCAGACCCAGGCCGGTAGCCTGCCGCTAGTGTTATTTGTTCATGAGTCTGACTGCCTGGGGGGAAAGAACTGTTCTGGAGTCTGCTGGTCTGGGCCTTTTGGCTGCGGTACCGATTGCTGGACGGCAACAGCGGAAAGTTTGTGGTTGGGGTGGATGGGATCCTTAATAATCCTGCAGGCTTTGCAGACACACTTTATATATCCTGGATGGAGTGGAGCACACAACCACTGATGTTC
Organism: Notolepis coatsorum; assembly: GCF_963971535.1. Taxonomy (NCBI): domain Eukaryota; kingdom Metazoa; phylum Chordata; class Actinopteri; order Aulopiformes; family Paralepididae; genus Notolepis; species Notolepis coatsorum. Next base: position 27,257,568 of record NC_140177.1, on the reverse strand, counting down.
TGGGCTGTTTGCCTGACCCTCTGTAGCGCTTTGCGGTTGAAGCCGTTTCCATACCAGGTGGTGATGCTTCAAGTCAAGATGCCCTCAGTTGTGGCTCTGTAGGATCTGGGGCCCCATGGGAAATTATTTCAGCCACCTGAGGTGAGAGCAGCGTTTCCGTTAGAACATATTCGTGCCGGTCTGGGTGTCCTGCAAGATTTCTATCCCCGGACATATTCGAGAAATTCCGGTGAGAGTTTTAAACAGCAGTCTGTTATAATCACATTTTTATGAGCTAACGAATTCCGTTATATTGGACATTTGTATTAATTACATCAAGCGAAGAATGAGAAATTGATTTGCAGAATCAAATTACTATCTCTCGCCTCCCAAGTTAGTGCGATACGCTAATCCAGCATCAAGCTCCCGCCCCGCAGGCTCGCGCTGCAGCAGCACGCACCCCCAAATTAATCTCGAGTCGACATCGCTTCACCTCGTTGTATCAGACACGTCACACATATCATAATGTTCAACTTCACACACAGCAAACTGTAGTTGATCATCACATTGCCTCGTTTGCTAGCTCGTCGCCACATGCAGAGAGGACGAGCCACATGCTCGTAACGCATTTGTTGATTTCATTATAGCCTACATTTAGTTATAATCAATAATATGCATTACTATGTGACACGGCAGTCAACCAACAGTTGCATATGATTAAAAAATTTCAACACTCACTCACCCCGTCTCTCGTTGTGCCTATCCGTTTTGTACCTTCGAGAACAGCGGGGTCGTCTGGTTGGTCCGACTTTGATAGATCCCCATTGGAACAGGTGGACGTCTGCGAGGCTCGCAACGGTAGCAGCAGACTGGGGATGCTCTTTGTGGTTCAATCAATAAAGTGTACTTTGTGTACGTTCAATCTCTCGTACATCATAGAGGCTAGACTACTAGACTATAATGTCGCACCTCAGCCAGGAGAATTTAACTTTCCACTCGGGCCTGAACGCTCGACATTTCTGTTTCTTTTCCGCGGGAGCCACCACGGCATCGGCGGTCTCTGTGACTTCAGAAGACTCATCTTCGTTGTCATTATTATTAGACCTGCTTGTGCTTGGTTTCATGAAATATTTGTTAAGCTTAGCTTGTTTGGCCATCTCTCTCTCTCGCTCGTATACCTGTTTGTCGTTATGGTGGCCAGACAGGCTCAAAAAAAGAAAGAAAAAAAAGATTCACATCTGAGCGGCGCCATCCTCGCTTTATCAGAGTGAAGCAACAATGAAACAAATGTAATGATTGTTTCGTTCATCGCATAGGCTATTTAATTTTAGCCTATTTTAATACAATTCAAATAATAAAATTGTGCTTAGAGGAATTATTTTCACCGGACATTATGACCGGAGAGATTTAAATATTCGGACTTCAACATATTTTGCCGGTCAAATACCGGTAATTACCGGCTAACGGAAACACTGGGTGAGAGGCATTGTTGTGCTTTCCTCACCACCTGGCCAGTGTGTATGTCCCAGGTGAGGTCCTCAGTGATTGTGAACACCAAGGAACTTGAAGCTTCAAGCCTTTATTAATCCCCTTGGGGAAATCCATTGTGTCATAGCAGCAGCATAGAATACACACTGTAGAAAATGTATATGATAATAGTATACATGGTGTAGCAGGGTGGATTATCCCTGCTTCGTGGGAACAGGTGGGCACAATCACTGGGTAGCGAGACACAGTAGAGCTCTGTCTGACTGCACCTCCGTCTTTGAGTCTGGAGCTTCAACTGGAGGCTGGCAGTGTGAGTGGAAGGGGCCCGGGATTTACCAACCTGGTCTGGTACTCTGGTCTTCCTCCCCTGCAGCAGGGCGGTCAGCAGTACTCCCCAACACGCTCTCACCTTCCCCAATTACTCCTTTAACCCTCCCACACCTAGTGACTGAATTGTAAATAAATAACTTGGTTCCCCCCGCAAGCAGTACCCTCCCTCAGTGACACTAGAAACCTTACAATGAAAAGGGAAAGGTGGAGTAGGAAGGGGTTAATTATAGTAGTGTTACCCACACCAAAATAGTTAACACTGTGCACAGTAATGGACACGCACACAGAATCCCATCTAATGTTTTTTATGTTAATTGGTACGGTTGAATACAAAAGCTTAATAGGAGTGGTCCAACGGAATGAAATCCTACTACTGCTCAATTGTAACTCAATACCTTATGTACCCGTATATTCTACACACACCTCTGTGTTAGCACCAGGAATAATATACTTTAATGTATTCGACTCATCGCCCACGTCTGGGTCAGTACCAGGTATAATACCTCTATCAGGCTTTAATTATATGGTAGGAATAATACTTCAGGTCTGGAACCTCCCCACTGGGAAAGGGTTGATTAGAAGGGAAATTATTATCAAAGAACCTGTTATGGTTTGTAACCGACCCCAATCGCACAACACAAGACAGGTATGAGAGTAAGCCAAAACAGGGCAAATATTTATTATAGAACAAAAAGCGGCACAGTCCCTTTAAGGGAGAACACAAAAACACTAGAGTCAAGGAAATATGGAAAATGCGGCACTGTGCCTTTAAGAGGCGAACAGGCTAAGGGACTAAGGCTAAGGGCCAGGGCTAAAGGCCAGGGCTAAGTGTCAGGGCCAGGACCAGGGGCACTGGAGAGGGGGACAGGGACAGAGGCCCGGAGAGGCGGGCTGGAGACAGGGACAGAGAACAGGGTTAAGGCCTTGGACAGGGCGAGGGCCAGAGCTGCTTACAGGGATGAGGACAGGGTTCCGACGGGGGAGGCCTGGCACGGGGACAGGGTTCCGACAGCGGAGGCCAGGCACGGAGACAGGGGCCCGACAGCGGAGGCCGGGCACGGAGACAGGGGCCCGACGGCGGAGGCCTGGCACGGGGACAGGGGCCCGACGGCGGAGGCCTGGCACGGGGACAGGGGCCCGACAGCGGAGGCCGGGCACGGAGACAGGGGCCCGACAGCGGGGGCCGGGCACGGAAATCCTCCTCCTCCTCCTCGGATGCTGCAGACGGGCAGCGCAGAACAAAGGGGGTCCCAGGGGACCGGGATGGGAAAACGCCGTCCTCCCGTGGAATACTAGGGAGCGACGACGAGCCTCACCCCAGGAACGAGGATCACGAAGAGACGCCTTCCTCCCGTGGAATCGGGGGCGATGGCGAGCCGCCTTGACGTCTGGAGTGGGAACACTGGAAAACCTCCCGTAGAGAATTAGAGAGCGAAGACGGCGTCCCACTCCAGGCAAACGGCGACAGGTGGTGATGGCTGGGCCGTCGTCTCACGCCGGAGACGCGGCAGGTGATGGTGACGTACAGAATGGTAACGTACAGCACTCCATGAACACAGAACGACTCGACCAGGACTGGAAGGGAGGTCCAAGTATATAAAGCCCTCTGGGGCGCTAATCACAAACTATGACAGCTGCGTGAAGGTAGTCCAAGGGTGGGGGCTAGTGAAGGAGAGTAGACAGGGAAAAATCTCGCAAGGGTGGGGGCTGGTGAAGGAGAGTAGACAGGGAAAAGCTCAGGGAACAGGCGAATCCTCACAGTACCTCCTCCTCCACGGGAGCCACCGGGCGACCGAAAAAATCAGACAGCGGGGCAGGGGACATGACAAAGCAACAAACAAAAAAAAATGGGCCATGCTAGCAGGGGAAGCTACACCTAAAGTGGGGCTAGCAGAGGGACAGGGTAGCTGCCAGAGCATTGCTAGCTACAGGGCCTATGCTAGCTGTACTGCTACATTAGCATAGAGGCTGCGCTAGCTGCCGGAGCTAGGCTAGCAGACAGGGCTGGACTAGCAAAGGAGAACAAGCTAGCTGAAAGGACAGTCCTAGCTGTGGGGAACAGGGTAGCTAACAGGGGAGCTAACAGGGGAGTTAACAGGGGAACTAACGAGGCTAACTCACATACACTGTCTGTGCTGGCTGGGGTCGTCGACGGGTCGGGTCGTACTGTTATGGTTTGTAACCGACCCCAATCGCACAACACAAGACAGGTATGAGAGTAAGCCAAAACAGGGCAAATATTTATTATAGAACAAAAAGCGGCACAGTCCCTTTAAGGGAGAACACAAAAACACTAGAGTCAAGGAAATATGGAAAATGCGGCACTGTGCCTTTAAGAGGCGAACAGGCTAAGGGACTAAGGCTAAGGGCCAGGGCTAAGGGCCAGGGCTAAGTGTCAGGGCCAGGACCAGGGGCACTGGAGAGGGGGACAGGGACAGAGGCCCGGAGAGGCGGGCTGGAGACAGGGACAGAGAACAGGGTTAAGGCCTTGGACAGGGCGAGGGCCAGAGCTGCTTACAGGGATGAGGACAGGGTTCCGACGGGGAGGCCTGGCACGGAGACAGGGGCCCGACAGCGGAGGCCGGGCACGGAGACAGGGGCCCGACGGCGGAGGCCTGGCACGGGGACAGGGGCCCGACAGCGGAGGCCGGGCACGGAGACAGGGGCCCGACAGCGGAGGCCGGGCACGGAGACGGGGGCCCGACGGCGGAGGCCGGGCACGGAGACAGGGGCCCGACGGCGGGGGCCTGGCACGGGGACAGGGGCCCGACAGCGGGGGCCGGGCACGGAGACAGGGGCCCGACAGCGGGGGCCGGGCACGCTCGGATGCTGCAGACGGGCAGCGCAGAACAAAGGGGGTCCCAGGGGACCGGGATGGGAAAACGCCGTCCTCCCGTGGAATACTAGGGAGCGACGACGAGCCTCACCCCAGGAATGAGGATCACGAAGAGACGCCTTCCTCCCGTGGAATCGGGAGCGATGGCGAGCCGCCTTGACGTCTGGAGTGGGAACACTGGAAAACCTCCCGTAGAGAATTAGAGAGCGAAGACGGCGTCCCACTCCAGGCAAACGGCGACAGGTGGTGATGGCTGGGCCGTCGTCTCACGCCGGAGACGCGGCAGGTGATGGTGACGTACAGAATGGTAACGTACAGCACTCCATGAACACAGAACGACCCGACCAGGACTGGAAGGGAGGTCCAGGTATATAAAGCCCTCTGGGGCGCTAATCACAAACTATGACAGCTGCGTGAAGGTAGTCCAAGGGTGGGGGCTGGTGAAGGAGAGTAGACAGGGAAAAATCTCGCAAGGGTGGGGGCTGGTGAAGGAGAGTAGACAGGGAAAAGCTCAGGGAACAGGCGAATCCTCACAGAACCAACACGTTATCACACTCAAAGGAAATCAAAAATGTGGGACCACTGTACCAAAACAAAAGTCCTATACTAATGCCGGCATATAATGTGTATGGGGTACCCCTATGAACTGGATTTAGCAACGTTTAGCTTCGCCCGTAGGCCGCACCACACTGTGCAGGGCAGACGTCGAACGCCGGCGAAGACTGATTGTTGACGGCCGGTGCTGGGTAGACGCGCGGCTCTACTCTTGTCAAGTCAAGAATCCAGCTACGCAGGTTGGGGTCGAGTTCTAGGTTCCTGAGTTTGGTGTTGTGTCTGGCGGGAACTATGGTATTGAGCTAGACAACAAACAGCATTCTCACATAAGAGCTCTTTCCCTCCAGGTAGTTGAGGGCACTGGAGTGTTGTGGCTATCGGTGGATCTGTTTTGCCTGTAGGCAAATTGGTGGTTTTAATCCAAGGTTTTTGGTTAGGGAAAACCCAGATTGTTTTTGTGTGGACAACGTCACTCATACACTTATGAATAAATCCCATGACTCCCTCTGTGTATTTGTTGATGTTTTCTGCCAATCACGGAACATCTCCCAGTCTGCGTGGTCAAAACAGTCTTGTGACATAGCGTCTGATTTGTCAGACCAGCAGAGGACTTCCTTCACAGTGGGCAGTGTTTGTTTGAGCCTTTGTCTGTAAGAGGGTAGTAACAGGATGGCAAGAGTGATCTGACCAAGCGGTGGGTGGAGTACGGATTTGTATGCCTTCCGTATTGTCGTGTAGCAGTGGTCCAAAATATAATTTCCCTGTGTGTTTACATCGACGTGTTGGAAGTATTTTGGTAATACCTTGCACAGAGACGCTTGGTTGAAGTCTCCAGCCACAATGAAAGCAGCCTCTGTGTGAGTATTTTTTTTATCACTACATACAGTTCTTTGAGTGCACGGTCTGTATTGTGGCCTGTTGTGCATGGGGCTTTTGCTGCAGGTGTCACTCGTCAGTAATTAGTGATAGTGATTTAAAGGCTTGCTGGTTTAGCGTCAGTGAAGCATCGAGAAACGAAGAGGGACAAAGAGGAGTTGTCCTGGGAGTTCTCCGCCGAGGGATCCGACCAACCCATCAAGTATACCATAATCCTATCTTTCACTCCACTCTGGAAAATGTTCCTTTCCCTCCCACTCTGCTATTTCTCTACCTCTCTTCTTCCCTACTCCCTTCACCTTTCTCCCTGCCACTCTTGACACCACAATGTGTCTCATACCTCTCTCATATGCACAATCTGCTCCTCCAGAACAGATTCAACCCACCCACGACAGTTTGCTAGCAACCCGGCTAATATCTCCTACCCTCCTACAGCCACTAATATACCTGTCACAGTACGGGAAGCTTATGGAATTGTCAATCAGCAGTCAAGAAAGCTGACTTCATTACTGCCTATGCCCATAGTCAAAATCTCCAGCTCCTGGCTCTAACTGAGACCTGGATAACCCCCAATAACTCATCAACACCTGCAGCCTTATCTACAAACTATAACTTCACACACCTCGACCTTCCAGACGGGGTGGAGGCACTGGCCTCATGACATCTCCTTCATGGGCTACAAATTTAACACCACTCCCAGAACTGTCACTCTCCTCTCTTGAATATCATCAATCGGACACAGTGGTCTCCCTCCTACAATCCTTTGACCTGACTCCCACTGCCATGCCTCCCACCCATCAAAGTAGGCAACTCCTTGGATCTCATATTTTCCCGTAACTTCAGCATCATTAACACCACGGTAACTCGCCTGCATGTATCTGACCATTCCTTCATATCCTTCTCACTAACTCTCATGCTTAACTGAGAGGCCTTCACCTCAACTCAAACCGTCTCACTCAGACGCAACCTGCCCTCCCTATCCCCCTCCACCCTCTCCTCTGACATACTATCCGCTCTACCTTTGAGTGACACCTTCTCTGCTCTCCCCACAGAGATGGCAACCTCCACCCTCCTCTCAGCCCTCGCAACCTCCTTCGACAAGCTCTGTCCCCTCATTGAGAAACCTGCCCGCCGTTCCCCACCCAGTCCATGGCTCACGGATGCAGTGAGAGAACAAAGACAGGTCCTGAGAGCGTCTCAGAGGAAGTATAGAAAGTCACGCCTCACTGCTGACATTGACACTTATCACAACCTCTTGTTAACATTCTCCAAAACCATTACTAATGCCAAAGCTTCTTTCTTTCACCATAGGATTGAGGCCTCTGTCAAGAACCTTTGCAAACTGTATGCTACCATGTCCTTCCTCCTCACTCCCCCCCCCACCCCCTCCTCCCTCATCTTTCTCTGCCGAAGACTTTGCGATCTTCTTTGAGGAAAAAGTGGGACATTTTATATATATATTTTTTAAGCCATGACAATATCCCCTCCAAATTCCTCAGAGACTCAGCAGCCACCATCACCCCAGTCATCACACACATAATAAACCTCTCCATAAAACAGGGACATGTACCCAAATACTTAAAAATTGTGAGAGTATGATGATGGATGGATTATCCAAGGGGGGGGCCCAGCGGGGGGGAGCGAGCGAGAGCATATGTGTATAGGGTATTAGATAGCAAGTATTAGGTGTATACCTTGTATATTACATTTATTTAAATGGTAATTTCATTGGATGTGCACTGTTAATTAATGCTTGTATATCTAATTTTATGTTGTTATGTTTATGTTTATGTGTTTGTTTAAAAAATAATTAAAAAATAAAATATAAAGAAAAAAATTGCGAGAGTAACTCCCCTGCACAAAAAGGGCAGCAAATTATACCCAGGCAACTACTGCCTTGTTTCTATTCTTACCTCCATCTAGAAAGTCATGGAAAAAATTGTATACGAACAGGTCGAAAAGTACCTCGCGAATAATTTCTTTATCTACGAATTCCAATCTGGCTTCAGAACATCCCACTCCACTGACACATGCCTTCTTTATTTGAACGACCACATCAAACAAGAGGTGGACGCGAGCAAGTACTGCGGCGTGGTCATGCTGGACCTACAAAAGGCCTTCGACACTGTCAATCACTCCATTCTGATTGACAAGCTCAAATCAATTGGTTTTGATAGTCTACCAGTGAGCTGGATGCAATCCTACCTGGAGGGGAGAGAACAGATGGTGGAGGTAAACAGTACCCTATCCCCATGTTGGGAAAGTTCACTTTCTACATGAACTAGTTCAGTTCACAGTTCACAATTTTTTAAATGAACTAGTTCAGTTCATAGTTCATAATAAAAAATGTTGAACTAAAGTTCATGGTTTCAAAAAAGAACAAATTTATAGTTTATAGTTCTTTTTTTTTTTATATATAGTTCTTTTTTCAATACGTTGCTGGCTGCGAGCTATTATTTGTAAAAATTATTGAACCACAGACAGCAATCGGAATACTGGCATTTGCATTTTTCATTTGTCATAAATGTCATTATGAATTGAAAATGGGGGACCCTGATGTAAACAAGACGAAAGTCTTTCTCTGGTCTGCATCCCCTTAACAATTGTGTGTATTGAGCCGTACTGTATTGTACCCATTCTGCAATCTGTTAATAAAGTTTTCAATCAATCAATCAATGCATTTCCATAACGCTTTGCTGTCGCCCATTCAGTCCACACTAGTAGCAGCTGCAGCTTTCATCTCTACAGTATATTTTCAAAAACATGAGAAAAAACTTTGCTTGAATTGTCTTTATTATGAAAACAAAAACAGGACGTTTGCTTATTCTCAATGTGCCGTTTAAACTTTAAGGTTTGCTGTCGACGTCGTCGATGTGCGGACTTGCTTCTTCAAACCGAGTGGACAAAGTTTACAGACAAACGTTAGATTTTTTCCGTCTGAGTCAGTACTGACTTTAATGTTAAACTCTTTTAAATGCTCAAACACCGACGTCTAGAGGTAGGGTCTGACTCTGAGCGAGTGCTGCTCTCGACCTGCTGCTCGGCTTCTGCTCACTGTTCTGGTCTGGTCTGTTTGTTGTGATGAGTCTGATGACGTAGCCAGGGGGTGACAGGCGCGTTGCCAGATAAGGTGGTTTCCCGCATACTTTTGTAGCCTGTTTACGGTGTGTTTTAACTGGGTTTTCGGCTGAAATGCATATGAAATCTGGCACACCTTTGAACGCCGTTATAACAGAGTGCTGAGAATGAACGCACGTTTGAACGCCGTTATACAGCGCTGATAATGAACGCGTTCTCAATAGCGTTTATTTAGCGGATAATCAGTACGTTCAGTTCACGTTCGCCCAAAATACGAACGCGTTCATGAATGATCGTTCATTGAACGCGTTCAGGTACATCACTGCCTATCCCCCCCTCCCAGTGAGTTGTGGTGTTCCACAAGGAAGCATACTAGGACCGATACTGTTCCTAATTTATGCAAATGACATGTCGTCAGCTTGTGACTGCAACTTGTTCCTGTTCGCGGACGACTCAGCCCTGCTGGTCTCTGAGAAGAACAAGTTACAGGTTGAAAAAACCCTCAGCTCGGAACTAGGCAGAATCTGCACCTGGCTCGCTGATAACAAACTATCATTACACCTGGGTAAAACAGAGTCCATTCTCTTCGGTTCAAATAACAACCTCAGCAAGACCGACGGCTTCTCAGTTACAGTGGGTGACAATATTGTCACAAGGAAAGATGAAATTACATACCTGGGTTCCATCCTAGAGGCAAATCTTTCCTGTGACAAAATGGCATCCAATGTAATCAAAAAAGTCAACCAACGAACTAGATTCCTGTACCGGATCTCCTCTCTGGTAAACAAGAATACCCTGAAGACTCTGGCAGGAGCACTCATTCAAGGGTATTACGACTATGCTTGCACCTCATGGTACCAAAGCACCTCAAAGGCGCTAAAAACTAAATTACAAACATCACAAAACAAACTGGTCAGATTACGGCTTGACCTTACTCCTAGAACCCACCTCATCCCTGCCCACTTTGACAACCTAGAATGGCTTAGAGTAGACGACAGAGTACAGCAACTTGCAATGGGCCTGGTCTACAAGATACACTACACCACTAAGGTACCCATGTACATGTCAAAATACTTCCCAAAGGTCAGTGAATACCACGACCACAACACCAGAGGGAGCTCCACAAATCATGTTCAACCCAGATTCGGCTCAAACAAGGGACTAAACACGTTTCGCAATTATGCCACATCAATGTGGAACGCCCTACCCACAGCTGTAAAGGAATGTGAATCACTACCCACTTTCAAAACTACTCTCAAAGAGCACCTACGGGAGACTGCAATTCGAAACTGGCCCCTGTAAATGTCTAAACCCAACCCCCTCCAATGTACGAAAGTCTTTCTCTGGTCTGCATCCCCTTAACAATTGTGTGTATTGAGCTGTACTGAATTGTACCCATTCTGCAATCTGTTAATAAAATGTTCAATCAATCAATCAACATCCGCAGCTCCTTCTCCCAACCCCCACACATTCCAAATACTGAATCGAGAACCTCATCCTTCACTCTGTCATCTTTCTCTCCTATTACAGAAGCCGAGACCCTGACACTGGTAACGTTGAACCGTCCGACTACATATCAGCTGGACCAGCTACCCTCCCCACTCCTCCAGACCATAGCACCAGACATCCTCCCATTCCTAACTGCAACCATCAACTCCTCCCTTGTGATATATGGTACTCGGGTTCGATTAAGAGCACCGTGTTGAAGAGTGTTGTGATCGACTAATGATGTCTGTTGTACATTCCTGACCTGACGCTCACTAAACCTGTTGCTGTGGCTACCAACTGAGCTTGTGTGTGTTGTCAAGTTATTGCTATACGGAACCCAGCCAAAACTACAACATGGTGTCAGAAGTGGCTGAATCGTCACTCTACGCACGCCGACCTCACGGATTATAAAACCCAGCGGATTTGCGGAGTGAGTGATGAACTTTTGTTGGGCTAGTTGTTGCTGACGCTAGCAATAGCGTCTGGACGTGGCAGCAGAGCACAGAACAGAGGAGATGGAGCAGCTAAAACCACCGTCATCGCTGCTACTCACGGGAAACCTGGCCGAGAATTGGCGCAGGTGGGAGCAGCGTTTTCAACTGTATATGACAGCCTCTGGAGCAATTGCAAAGGATGAAGAAATTAAAGTGGCCATACTGTTACACACAATTGGTGAAGATGCTTTGGATGTATTCAACACGTTCACATTTGTTGGGGGTGACGATAAGAAAGTGGATGCAATCCTCGAGGCTTTTGAAACATATTGCAGCCCACAGAAGAATATTGTTTTTGAACGGTACCAGTTCTGGTCCCATTCTATGGCTGATGGGATGACAGTGGACAAGTTTGTCACGGAACTGCGCCAGAAGAGCAGAAACTGTGAGTTTAAAATAAGTGAGAACAAAATGATCAGAGATAAATTGGTGTTCAGCCTGAATAATGCTGCTCTGAAAGAAAGGCTACTGAGGGTGAAGAATTTAACCCTTGAGAAAGCAGTAGATGTGTGCAGAGCATCAGAAGCTGCGAGGAGCCAGATGCAAGCTATGCAAACAACACAGGCTGTGGGGGAATCATATGTGCAAGCCATAAGTAGAGCTCCAGCTCAACCAGAGAGGGGAAGATTCTACTCAGACCAAGAGCACGCTGAAATCCTCCAGCAGGTCATGAAGAGGGCACAAGCTGCCAATGTCAAGTTCAACAAAGACAAAATCCAGTTCAAAGTCGACACAGTGAAATACATGGGCCACATCATCACACCAGAGGGTGTTAAACCTGATGATGCAAAGGTGATAGCCATTTGACAAGAAAGGCCTCCAGAGATTGTTAGCCATGACAAGATACTTGGCCCAATACATTCCAGGGGAAGCCACAATAACTGCTCCTCTGAGGCAGCTGCTGAGAAAAGAGGCTGCATGGCAGTGGGCCCATGAACATGATGCAGCGCTGGAAAGCCTGAAGGCTGCTCTCATTCAAGCCCCAAGTCTCAAGTTTTATGACAAACGCAAACCCTTGACGATCCAAGCGGATGCGTCTAAAGATGGATTGGGGGCGTGTCTTCTACAGGAAGGCTACCCGCTGAGCTATGCCTCCCGAGCATTGTCAGACACAGAGAAAAACTATGCTCAAATAGAAAAGGAGCTGTTGGCGATTGTGTTTGCAGCCAAGCGGTTCCATCAGTACATATATGGGCAGACAGTGAGTGTGCAGTCGGATCATAAACCTCTGGAAGTCATCTTTAAGAAACATCTAAGCAAAGCACCAGCTAGACTACAGCGGCTGCTTCTCCAGCTGCAGTGCTATGATCTTGAAATCACATACACTCCAGGAAAAGACATGCATGTTGCCGACACACTCTCTCGTGCAGTGGTGAAAGGGCACGTTGGAGATCTCACTGAGAATCTGTTTGAGGAGAAAGTGGTGTATGCGATGGAGGCCACAGATGCGTTGAGTGAAAACATGCTCAAGCAACTCCAGGAAGCAACTGCAGCAGACAAAGTGTTGCAGGCAGTGATACAAGCACACCAAAAGGGCTGGCCAGAAAGGAGACAACGCTGTGATGGCATATTACACCAATACTGGCTGATGCGTCACACAGTGAGCATCAGAGATGGTGTAGTAATAACGGAAGACAAGATCATCATTCCTCAGAGCATGAGAGCAGTAATCATGGATAAATTGCATCTTGCACACCAAGGTGTCCAGCGAATGAAAGCCCATGCCAGGAAGGTCCTATACTGGCCAGGAATGGCACAAGACATAGAGAAAAAAGTGGAAATGTGTGCCACATGTCAACAGATGCAGCCACAAAACCAAAGAGAACCTCTCCAGTCACATGAGATACCAGAACTGCCATGGATGAAACTGGGGACTGACATATTTGAGCTGCATGGACAATCCTATCCTATAGTGATTGTTGACTACTTGACCAAGTACCCAGAAGTGCTAAACCTACCAGACAAGACTGCCCACTCAGTCATACAAAGGCTGAAGTCAGTCTTCTCCAGACATGGGATTCCCAAAGAGCTAGTGTGTGATCATGTTCCTTTTGCGAGCTGTGAGATGCAGAAGTTTGCTGCAGAATGGGGAATCAAAATCACACACTCTAGCCCTGGATACCCACAGTCCAATGGCCTTGCAGAGAGTATGGTCAAAATGGTGAAACGCACACTGAAGAAGGCAGCTAAAACAGGCACTGACCCGCATCTGGCTTTGCTGTCATTGAGAAACACACCGGTGACAGGCCTAGATGTCTCCCCAGCGCAGATGTTGATGGGACGTGTCCTGAGGAGCCCGCTGTCGTGCACCAGCGCAGTGTTGCAGCCATCCACCCCAAGTAACATACATAACAGGCTACAACACCTGCAGGCACGACGGGAGAAGTACTACAATGTGGGTACCAGACCACTATCTGTACTGACTCCTGGAACCACAGTACACATGAAAACAAGGCAAGGCTGGAAGCCTGCTGTCGTGTTGGGCAAGAGAGTAGAGCCGCGCTCTTACAGTGTGGAATCACCGGCTGGCGTGATCTTCAGGAGAAACAGATGCCACCTGAGGACGGTTCATCCAAGTCTGCTTGAGAATGCTGATCCTGAGTATGCTGATCCTGAGTCCATCGACCAGCCAGAAACTCTGCGGGACGAGCCATGGACTCTGCGGGATGAGCCGCCTGCCCAGAACCAGCCCTCCCAGTCCAGCACGGGCGACTCCCCTACATGCCGCACCAGATCTGGGAGAGCTGTCGTGCCGCCTGTGAGATACAGCGACAGCGATTATGACACGAGCCAACGCTGAAGGTTGAGCTCCACCGGTGGGCTATGTTCTGGAACCTCTGGCCCAAGCAACTGATACTGACAATATGAATTTATTATTTGTTACATTATTCCTGTTGGTAAGCTATTGGGAAAAGTGATTGAAGTATTTTGCTAATTCTGGTCTGCAGTAAGAGAGTAATAACTTTTACTAAAAGTAATAACTTTTCCTTAAGAAAGGGGGATGTGATATATGGTACTCGGGTTCGATTAAGAGCACCGTGTTGAAGAGTGTTGTGATCGACTAATGATGTCTGTTGTACATTCCTGACCTGACGCTCTCTAAACCTGTTGCTGTGGCTACCAACTGAGCTTGTGTGTGTTGTCAAATTATTGCTATACGGAACCCAGCCAAAACTACAACTTGGGGGTGGTCCCCACCTCCCTAAAACAAGCCAGAGTCACACCGCTCATAAAAAAACCAACCCTGAACCCCACCGTCATAGGCAACTATCGTCCTGTCTCTCTTCTCTCCTTCCTTTCTAAAACACTTGAACGTGCTGTATCCAACCAACTTACCCGCTGATCTCTTACAGAATGACCTCCTAGACCCTAATCAGTCTGGCTTCCGGACTGGTCACTCCACAGAAACGGCCCTCATTGCGGTCACAGAGGCACTTCACTTAGGAAAAGCGAAAAGCCTCTCCTCTGTCCTGATTCTCCTAGATCAGTGGTCACCAACCTTTTTAAGCCCAAGATCACTTTTTTTTTTGGTGAAGGCAAGATCTACCTATTGAAGCGTTGAGAGAAAAAGACAGCCAGGATTGTACTTTAAACGAAATGACTTTTATTTGCCTGTATTCTAATTACATGCAATGCTTTGGTCCAACATTAAAACGTCAAAGTAGAACTGTAATATGTACTTTCTCAGTCAGTGCTAAGTGCAGTCATCTTATGCAGCATCACTTCACATAAAAACAAAAGTAGAACTGTAATGTGGACTTTCTCATATTATTAACATTGACAAACATATTTACAATTAGCATTTTATAAAGTAGAACTGTAATGTGTACTTTCTCAGTCAGTGCTAAGTGCAGTCAGTGCTAAGTGCAGCATCACTTTTCACATCAAAACAAAAGTAGAACTGTAATGTGGACTTTCTCAGTCAGTGCTAAGTGCAGTCATCTTATGCAGCATCACTTTTCACATCAAAACAAAAGCAGAACTGTAATGTGGACTTTCTCATATTATTAACATTGACAAACATATTTACAATTAGCATTTTATAAAGTAGAACTGTAATGTGTACTTTCTCAGTCAGTGCTAAGTGCAGTCAGTGCTAAGTGCAGCATCATTTTCACATCAAAACAAAAGTAGAACTGTATGTGTACTTTCTCAGTCAGTGCTAAGTGCAGCATCACTTTTCACATCAAAACAAAAGTAGAACTGTAATGTGGACTCTCAGGGAAAGATCTAAAAAAAGAAAAATAAAAATAAAATATATAATTTTTTATTTTCAGGGAAAGATCTACAGGGAAAGTCTCAAAGATCGACCAGTCGATCGCGATCGATGGGTTGGTGACCACTGTCCTAGATCTATCTGCAGCCTTCGACACAGTCAACCATCAGATCCTCCTCGTGGCCCTCGCAGGAATGGGAGTGGCTGGCTCTGCGCTGACATGGCTGACATCATACCTCAATGATCGCTCCTACCAAGTGTCACAGAGAGGGACCCTGTCGGCCACCCGCCCCCTGTGGACGGGTGTCCCCCAGGGCTCGGTCCTAGGACCGCTTCTCTTCTCCCTCTACACTAAATCACTGGGTAACATTATGACGTGTCATGCCTTCTCGTATCACTGTTATGCCGATGATACTCAACTCTTCCTCTCCTTCCCTCCCTCAGATATCCACGTCTCTGAGCGGATATCGGCCTGTCTGTCCGACATCTCCGCCTGGGTGACGACCAACCACCTCAAACTGAACCTAAGCAAAACAGAATTGCTCCACCTGCTGGCCAAATCCTCCCCCCTGACCGACCTTTCCATCACAGTCGAGAATGCAGCTGTGACCGCGTCCCCGACCGTGTCCTAGAGACGACCAGTTGAACTTCTCTGCTCACATCGCAGCGACAACCAGAACCTGCAGATTCCTCCTGAGCAACGTCAGAAGGATCCACCCCTTCCTGACAAAAGAAGCCACCCAACTCCTCGTCCAATCAACAGTCATCTCCCGCCTCGACTACTGCAACGCACTGCTTGCTGGCCTCCCGGCTACTGCCACCAAGCCTCTTCAACTCATTCAGAACGCAGCAGCCCGCCTGATCTCAAACCTACCGAAGTCGGCTGATAGAGTTGTGCCCTTCCTGATGACTTGTCGTACAGTAAGTCGCTTTGGATAAAAGCGTCAGCTAAATCACTAATGTAATGCTAAATGTAAATATATCGGCGCTAGGTGATATATACACAGCTGTGAACTCTATCAGTAACCAGCATGGCCTGCATAGAATAGAGAGATATTCCGAGTATGGGGAACAGACAAGCACTATACAGACAGACAGACAGAGCATACATACAGGTGGTGTAGCTAAGGGGCTACACAACCCTGACTGCATTTAAATGATGAGCTTGACAACTACTAATTATTAATTAACCAGATATTAAATATACACAAAATGGCGGACACTCTATTAACTGTGAAGGGACAGTGATACCAAGTTCAAATAATCACTTTAATGTTAAAGCAAAACATACATATCATATAACACAGATCTCCTGATACTAATATAATTTCAATGCAACAATGTCCGAATTAATTATAGTTCCTAAACTACTGGTACCAGATCGTTGGAGCTCTGAATGGAGGGAGACGGAGTGAATAGCACGGGGGGAGCAAGAGTAGGATGGAGACGATGTTCTCTGGAGTTCCTACTCCAGAGAGCTGCAGACCAACGTGGTATAATCCTGTCGTCGCTGGATAGGGGGTCTCGTACGGACCTGGTTCCTGTATTCCAAACGCCCGATGGCAGGTTTAATAGCTAATATTCCAAACGCCTGATGGCATGGTCACTAGCTAGTTAGCCCCTTTATGCTAAGGCTAACCCGCATGTAGTCAGTAGTAGTTAGTTGAATCCAGACCGCAGCTGGGTTCAGCCCAAAGTCTCTCAACGTTCCTTTATTATTTGCTCGTCTGCAAATCTATAGAAATTATTATTTACTTCACTTCTCTCAAACTATGTCACTCTGCTCTTCCAATGGTGGCTCGACAATATTGTTGTTGTATCTAACTAGCCAACCAGCTTTCTTGTAAGATACGTTGTGGTCTGTTTACAACTGCGCCAAACGTACGCTCCCACACACTATTCCCAGGCATGTCCTGAACCCACGCATTCGCTCATGCTGTCTACAGGTGCATGCGCGCACGCCTACGGCGCGATGAATGGAACATATGCAAAGAGGCGAATGATAAAATACTGTTAGGTAAATAGACGACGTGAAATATATATCTTGTACAAATAAACAATATATAAGGTATACAAAATAATAAACGTGGACTTTATGTGTTAATCTGGACCTTCAGAACAGCTGCCCCCTAATTAGTTGGAACCTAATTAGAAAATAAAATTTGGGGCACAGATTAATATCAAAGGTCAAGTCAATTTCTCCATAAGGGACTATGGGGAGTTGGATGTAAACTATAAAGTCGATGGGTTATCATCATCGTCAGGGGAGTCAGGGAAAGCAGGAAGCTCAATCAACTTAGCTACTGGTCTGGTATAGGTCCGCCCTTGGACGATGACCTCTGCAGCTCTGACCTTCCCATTCGAGCCCTTGATAACTCGGCTCACATGGCCGGCTGGCCACGTAGCTCGGGGTAGTGACTGGTCTATGACCATCACGACGGTCCCCACAGTCAGGTTGTCCCTGTCTTTCACCCATTTCTGGCGGGCCTGAAGGGAGGGTAAGTAGTGTAGGAGGAAGCGAGCCCAAAACTGGTCGGCCAGCACTTGGCTGTGTCTCCACATTTTCCTTCCGCTCATCTCGTCCTGTCTGTACACAGTCTGAGGAAGTGCAGGGTCCAGCCGCCCCATCAAGAGGTAGTTTGGGGTGATGGGGTCGCCGTCAGCTACGTCGCTTGAACCGTAGCCGAGGGGCTTGGAGTTCAGAACTCCCTCAATCTCGGTAAGGACCGTAGCTAGGACTTCATCGCCCACCGTCTGGGCTCCAAGCACGGTGTACAGTGCAGTCTTGATTGATCGGACCTCTCTCTCCCATGTTCCCCCGAAATGGGGAGCATTCGGTGGATTGAACTGGAAGGTGACCTGAGCCGGAGCGAGGCGAGCCTTGAGTTCTTCAAGTCAAGTCAAGTCAGTTTTATTTGTATAGCACATTTCCAGGCAGCGGCAGCTGACACCAAAGTGCTTCACAAGCAAGTTGATAAAAACAAAATAGTGTGAGGCAAGGTATAAGATTAAAAGAAATAAAAAAAAACATAGCAAAGCAATGAAAGCAACAAAAACAAAACAATATGGTGCAAGATATAGGATTAAAAACATAATAAAGCAATGAAAGTAATAAAAACTGGTAGGACACAGTAAAACAAAGAGGATAGAAGGGCCAGGGGTCTAGTGGTGGTTAAGTAGGGGGGAAGGCCAAGGAGAACAGGTAGGTTTTCAAGAGTGATTTAAAAGCCTGTACGGTCTGGGCAGTCCGTACGCTGAGGGGGAGGCTGTTCCACAATCTAGGCGCTGCGGTGGAGAAAGCTCTGTCTCCCCTGGTCTTGAGCCTGGTTCTGGGTACCACCAATAGCATCTGGTCAGCTGATCTGAGGGATCGGTGGGGGGTGTGGCGTGCAGGAGCTCGGACAGATAGGAGGGAGCCGTGCCATTTAATGATTTAAAAACATTTAGTGCTAATTTAATCCTGAAGCTAACAGGCAGCCAGTGGAGCGAGGCTAAAACTGGGCTGATGTGTTCGTGTTTTCTTGTTTTGGTGAGGAGGCGCGCGGCTGCGTTCTGCACCAGTTGTAGGCGGCGGAGGAGGGACTTGTCGATGCCCGTGTACAGAGCATTGCAGTAGTCGAGGCGGGTGGTGACAAAGGCATGTATCACCGTCTCTAGGTTACTTTGGGAGAGGTATGCCTTTGTCTTCGCCAGGAGTCTAAGGTGGTAAAAGCTGTTTTTAACTATGGCGCTGACCTGTCTATCAAATTTAAAATTGCTGTCGAAGATGACCCCGAGGTTCCTGACAGAGGTGGAGAGGTTTGGGCCCAGGGGACCAAGTGCGTCAATGAGGGGGTCGGGGGGGGCACTATTAAAAACAATGACCCATGTTCACCCATGTTCAGGAAGCTCGCTCTCAGTTCCGTGTCTCCTCCTCAGAAATTTGTCCCTTGGTCTGACAATAGCACTGAGGGGGTCCCTCTCCTCACTTGAAACCTCCGGAAGGACATGAGGAACGAGTCGGTACTCATAGACTGAAGGAGCTCAATGTGGACAGCTCTGGTGGTCATGCATTTATACACAATACCCCACCTCTTCTCTGTTCCTCTTCCTCTCTTAACATTGAAGGGCCCGAAGCAATCCACGCCCGTGGAATGGAAGGCCCGCTCGCTGACTCTGAGGCGGCAGGGAGGCAGGTCTGCCATCTTCGGTATAATAGGCTGTGCTCTCCACTTGCGACAGGTAGGGCAAGTTCGTTGGAACCGGCGTACAGCTTCTCTCCCTTGGCGTATCCAGAAGCGCCGCCGGATCTCCGCAAAGACT
>NC_140177.1:27212817-27237726 GCF_963971535.1 Notolepis coatsorum | reverse complement strand
TAGGAACAGAAAGGTCCTAGTATGCTTCCTTGTGGAACACCACAGCTCACTGGGAGGTGGGGGGGGGGGGGGGGGGGGGGGGGGGGGGCGGGGGGGACAGTGTACCGTTCACCTCCACCATCTGTTCTCTCCCCTCCAGGTAGGATTGCATCCAGCTCACTGATGAACTATTCTAAACCAATTGCTTTTAGCTTATCAATCAGAATGGAGTGATTGACAGTGTTGAAAGCCTTTTGGAGGTCCAGCATGACCATGCCGCAGTATTTGCCCACGTCCACCTCGTGTTTGATGTGGTCGTTCAAATAGAGAAGGCATGTTTCAGTGGAATGGGATGTTCTGAAGCCAGATTGGAATTCGTAGATTAGCTTTTTTTTCACAAGGTACTTTTTGACCTGTTTGTAGACTATTTTCTCCATAACTTTCGAGATGGAGGTAAGAATAGAAACAGGGCGGTGGTTGCCTGGGTCTAATTGGCTGCCTTTTCTGTGGAGGGGGGTCAGGTCACTCTCACAATTTTGAAATCTTTGGGTCCCTGTTTTATGGAGAGGTTTATTATGTGGGTGATGACTGGGGTGATGGTGACGGCTGAGTCTCTGAGGAATTTGGAGGGGATATTGTCATGGCCAGTGGCCTTGTTAGGTTGAAGGGCGCTCAGTTTTTTGAACACCTCATCAGTTGTTACCATTTCTAGTTTGAAGTCATCTTTGCGAACCCCTAGGTTTTTGTAGAAGGCTAGGATGTGTTCTACCCCAAATTGCCCAGAGTGGGAGGGTTTACTAACCAGTGTTGTGGCTGTGTTTGTAAAGAATATGTTTAACTCATTCTGCGACATTTTATATGGTCCGGGTGGAGAATTTGGACCCGGGCAAGTGAAACATTTCATTCGAGCAACTTGGAACGCGTCCAGCACACTTGATGCATATTTTGTGCCATTTCATGTCAGGGACCCGATGGACATCAATACTGGAAATCGCGATCAGACAATTGGAATATTCATTTTGGAATAACTCCTAGCAAAGGTAAGAACTATATGACGTCAATCCTACTTTGATACTACAATGATTTCACATCGATCGCAACGATCAACGTATGTAGTATTCAAAACGTATGCCGTTGCTGACGATCAGAGCATCACAAAACGACCCCCCCCCCCCCCCTTTGATGCCTTCATGATGAAACATAATACCTATTATTACATGGCGTTTTCACATTCGCCGAAATGCTTGCTTGTGATTGGTCAATAGCCCCCCGACTGCGGTCATTATTTTTCAATAATGACAGCTGTTTTTTCAATAATGACCGCAGTGCGCAGCTGTTGGCAATCAAGCCCACTGACACACACTGTTTCAGTGCAATTAGACAGTGTTCTGCTGCCGGCGATGACGAGCGGAGCCAGAACACAGCGGAGCCAGAAGGCTGCCCGCGATAATAATAATCACTTTATTTGGGCTGACAGAGCCACAGAACAACTGCGATTTGTCAAATGAATTAGGTATATTGTTAGTAAGTTAGCCATGTAATAAGCGGGATAATGTATAGCCTACTCGGTCATTGTCGCAAAATAATTGACCTTCACTACGTTTAAAACACCTCGGCGCGGCGCCTCAGTATTTTAAACTCTGTGTCGGTCAATTATTTTGCGACAATGACCTCGTAGCCATACATTATCCCTTACTTATATACCTTTGATTTGGAAAAAGTATCGTGTCCAGGCGAGCAACGCAAACGACTTTCGCAAAATGCACACAGCGCTCCATAACTCAGCTTCCAGGAATTAGCCCGGATCACTCTGAAACTAAACATATTCACCACGGGATAACACGCGAAAGTATACATGAAGAAAATGAAAAAAATTTTACATATTGGACTACAAATAGTGTCTGTCAAATGAGCCGGACTATTTTCTCCATAGCTATAATATGGAATATACAATAGATCCGCACAAATCATGAAATGTCGTGAAAATAGGCAATGGAAAGCTGGCGCTAGAGAGCAGAGATGGGCGCTGGCTATGGCATTGAATGAGTTAAGTAATTGGCCACATCCAGCTTGTCTGTGATGAGAGTGTTTTCTGTCTTTATGTTGATGTTTGTAAATCTGGTTTTCAGTTTTTTACTGCAGCCTAGTTGGTTGTTGAGTAATTTCCAATGCTCACAGGGTTTGTTTTTGTTTTCCTCGGTTTTATAACATAAAACTTATGCTCAGTTTTATAGCATAACAAACAATGCACAGGTGTAATGTGTGCAGATCAGTAATGTGTCCAGATCAGTAATGTGTCCAGATCAGTAATGTGTGCAGATCAGTATATGTGTGCAGATCAGTAGCAGAACAGCGATAAAACAGCACCGGCTTCCTCAGTCCCAGGCCGGTAGCCTGCCGCTAGTGTTATTTGTTCATGAGTCTGACTGCCTGGGGGGAAAGAACTGTTCTGGAGTCTGCTGGTCTGGGCCTTTTGGCTGCGGTACCGATTGCTGGACGGCAACAGCGGAACGTTTGTGGTTGGGGTGGATGGGATCCTTAATAATCCTGCAGGCTTTGCAGACACACTTTATATATCCTGGATGGAGTGGAGCACACAACCACTGATGTTCTGGGCTGTTTGCCTGACCCTCTGTAGCGCTTTGCGGTTGAAGCCGTTTCCATACCAGGTGGTGATGCTTCAAGTCAAGATGCCCTCAGTTGTGGCTCTGTAGGATCTGGGGCCCCATGGGAAATTATTTCAGCCACCTGAGGTGAGAGCAGCGTTTCCGTTAGAACATATTCGTGCCGGTCTGGGTGTCCTGCAAGATTTCTATCCCCGGACATATTCGAGAAATTCCGGTCAGAGTTTTAAACAGCAGTCTGTTATAATCACATTTTTATGAGCTAACGAATTCCGTTATATTGGACATTTGTATTAATTACATCAAGCGAAGAATGAGAAATTGATTTGCAGAATCAAATTACTATCTCTCGCCTCCCAAGTTAGTGCGATACGCTAATCCAGCATCAAGCTCCCGCCCCGCAGGCTCGCGCTGCAGCAGCTGTCACACGCACCCCCAAATTAATCTCGAGTCGACATCGCTTCACCTCGTTGTATCAGACACGTCACACATATCATAATGTTCAACTTCACACACAGCAAACTGTAGTTGATCATCACATTGCCTCGTTTGCTGGCGGAGTTTATGGGGGTGCAGGGGGTGCATTGCACCCCCTGGTGGCCGGGGGTGAAATTGTCGTTAAAAAAAAAAAAAAAAAAAAATCAAGATTATTTTTATTTTAATAAAATTATAATAATTGTGAGAAACAAATCTGAATTCTATTATGTTTTGTTTTACAATACATTCATTTTATAGTAGTAATCATGTCACATTATAAGGCGAACCTTCTGTAGTGTGGCAGTGAAAGGGTTAACGCGCGGCCAAGCACCACCATTCGCAGCAGCAGCAGCAGAATGCCCCGCGCGATAGTACATTGTAACGCTTGTACAAAGCCACTTATTCTGAGATGATAATTAATGTATCTGGATAACCAATGCACGGATTTTGTCGAGGCAGGTAGCGTTATTTCGGGAAAATTGATATCTATAGTCTGGTATATTTTTCGTCCACGAAAAATGGAGGCTGTAATAATTATTATTGCTCGAGAGTCTCTATGAATAATAATAATTAGAGCCTCCATTTTTCATGGACGAAAAATATACCAGACTATAGATATCAATTTCCCCGAAATAACGCTACCTGCCCCGACAGAATCCGTTCATTGGTTATCCAGATACAGATGAATTAGCATCTTAGAATAACAAATAACACAAAAGACAAACGCAACATCTTTTTCTTTTCTTTTCTCCAGCGCGACCAGCACATCTTTCGTTGGATTGGCATGTCTAATAATGCTGTTATTAGAAAATGTGAACTTTTGTTTGTACAGCCTTTGACAACCTACTGTATGCATACGTGTGCGCGGCTGTGCGCTTGGCAGAGTGTTGCACAGTATTTTGTTATTTTTGTATGTCATGTTTGGTACAGTAAAGTGGTCTAGTGGAGCAGCAATATACTTGTTGTGGTCTTTTTATTTTAGTATTTCCTTCTTTATCTTTGTCACTTTGTCAATGATTAAGAGTAAGTCAGTTAAAAATTATCCCGTAGTGCTGTGTGTGTGAGTGTGTGTGTGTGCTGCTGTACTACCTAAATAAAATAAAAAATTAGGGGTTAGGGCATTGTAAAAACGCTAAAATAATAAAATAAAGGTCAAAAATATCGCGCGCAGGTATCGTTCGCCAAGCAGTCGCACCCCCTGGCGTCAAGTTCAAACTCCGCCTATGTCGTCGCCACATGCAGAGAGGACGAGCCACATGCTCGTAACGCATTTGTTGATTTCATTATAGCCTACATTTAGTTATAATCAATAATATGCATTACTATGTGACACGGCAGTCAACCAACAGTTGCATATGATTAAAAAATGTCAACACTCACTCACCCCGTCTCTCGTTGTGCCTATCCGTTTTGTACCTGCGAGAACAGCGGGGTCGTCTGGTTGGTTCGACTTTGATAGATCCCCATTGGAACAGGTGGACGTCTGCGAGGCTCGCAACGGTAGCAGCAGACTGGGGATGCTCTTTGTGGTTCAATCAATAAAGTGTACTTTGTGTACGTTCAATCTCTCGTACATCATAGAGGCTAGACTACTAGACTATAATGTCGCACCTCAGCCAGGAGAATTTTACTTTCCACTCGGGCCTGAACGCTCGACATTTCTGTTTCTTTTCCGCGGGAGCCACCACAGCATCGGTGGTCTCTGTGACTTCAGAAGACTCATCTTCGTTGTCATTATTATTAGACCTGGGCCCCGTTCCCCGTACCTGGTTCAACTAAGTCGATCAAGATGTCATTATCCAGATTCAGTTAACCCGATGTTTGAAGCCGGGATTTTCCTGTTCCTCGAAGGTGGATTCAGTCTCGTTAACTCAAGCCAGACTTGAGACCCAGGATAAATGCGCGTGCCCGCCTCAGCCGAGAAGGCAGCAAGTGTCGAGAGCAGAGATCCTGATTCTCTAGCGGCATTGATTGATTAATTGATTTAAAACTTTAGTAACATATTGCAGTACGGCTCAATCGCCTCGCCGACAAGTTAAATGCGTTATCTATAGGCTAATTTTAAGTCCCTCATTACCTCAATCAATCAGATTATATTTCTTTAAACTTGCCTGCTGGATTGAATAATCAAATGAGCTCTTGCTAGCGAAAATAATTAGTAAAACTGTTATACAGAATAACGATACGGCTCCCTTACCCATTGATTGATGTATGGTCTTCTTTTGACTTTCACGCAGACGACCGGGGTTCGAAACCCAGTCGTCTCCTTCTTTTTGCAATATAGGAATAATTCAATTTGGTGCACGTTGAGAGCTATATAAAGAATGACATCCTCAATGCATGTAGATTTATAATATTTTAACTTAAAACCAGGCTACCTTTGCGTATAATAATTAATATTATATTCAAAAAAATTATATTGGAAACACGGGGTTTCGAACACCGGTCGCTGGGTTGCCAGGATTGAGCACTACCGCTGAGCCACTGTGCCAGATGGGATAAATTCATTGTTTATACATTAATGAACGAGAGACCCGTGTTTAGAATATTCTTTATTTTGTTGTTGTTGCACCGAGCGAGCGCCACGGTATATAACGTGCATTATTTAGGACAAAGTGAATTTAGTATCAGCATTTTGGGTCTATTTTACATTTCAAAAGACCCCTCTGGAAGAATGGAGCACAAAAACGTAATTCAGAATGGTATAACGCAGATCCTAGACTGTGGGAATAATTTCAGGAAACGCGCTGTCACTCCTTTGCGGGGGCGTGGCGATGGTTGATCCGGCTAACTTGAACTTAAACCCTGCTTTCGACCAGGCTCAAACTTTTGGATCTGTTGTCATGGTGATTTGGAAAATCCAGGTACGGGGAGCCGGAAAGTCCGGCTTAAGTCAGACTTAACCGAAAGTTATCCGGCTAACTCAGTTATCCAGGTACGGGGAACGGGGCCCTGCTTGTGCTTGGTTTCATGAAATATTTGTTAAGCTTAGCTTGTTTGGCCATCTCTCTCTCTCGCTCGTATACCTGTTTGTCGTTATGGTGGCCAGACAGGCTCAAAAAAAGAAAGAAAAAAAATATTCACATCTGAGCGGCGCCATCCGCGCTTTATCAAAGTGAAGCAACAATGAAACAAATGTAATGATTGTTTTGTTCATCGCATAGGCTATTTAATTTTAGCCTATTTTAATACAATTCAAATAATAAAATTGTGCTTAGAGGAATTATTTTCACCGGACATTATGACCGGAGAGATTTAAATATTCGGACTTCAACATATTTTGCCGGTCAAATACCGGTAATTACCGGCTAACGGAAACGCTGGGTGAGAGGCATTGTTGTGCTTTCCTCACCACCTGGCCAGTGTGTATGTCCCAGGTGAGGTCCTCAGTGATTGTGAACACCAAGGAACTTGAAGCTTCAAGCCTTTATTAATCCCCTTGGGGAAATCCATTGTGTCATAGCAGCAGCATAGAATACACACTGTAGAAAATGTATATGATAATAGTATACATGGTGTAGCAGGGTGGATTATCCCTGCTTCGTGGGAACAGGTGGGCACAATCACTGGGTAGCGAGACACAGTAGAGCTCTGTCTGACTGCACCTCCGTCTTTGAGTCTGGAGCTTCAACTGGAGGCTGGCAGTGTGAGTGGAAGGGGCCCGGGATTTACCAACCTGGTCTGGTACTCTGGTCTTCCTCCCCTGCAGCAGGGCGGTCAGCAGTACTCCCCAACACGCTCTCACCTTCCCCAATTACTCCTTTAACCCTCCCACACCTAGTGACTGAATTGTAAATAAATAACTTGGTTCCCCCCGCAAGCAGTACCCTCCCTCAGTGACACTAGAAACCTTACAATGAAAAGGGAAAGGTGGAGTAGGAAGGGGTTAATTATAGTAGCGTTACCCACACCAAAATAGTTAACACTGTGCACAGTAATGGACACGCACACAGAATCCCATCTAATGTTTTTATGTTAATTGGTACGGTTGAATACAAAAGCTTAATAGGAGTGGTCCAACGGAATGAAATCCTACTACTGCTCAATTGTAACTCAATACCTTATGTACCCGTATATTCTACACACACCTCTGTGTTAGCACCAGGAATAATATACTTTAATGTATTCGACTCATCGCCCACGTCTGGGTCAGTACCAGGTATAATACCTCTATCAGGCTTTAATTATATGGTAGGAATAATACTTCAGGTCTGGAACCTCCCCACTGGGAAAGGGTTGATTAGATGGGAAATTATTATCAAAGAACCTGTTATGGTTTGTAACCGACCCCAATCGCACAACACAAGACAGGTATGAGAGTAAGCCAAAACAGGGCAAATATTTATTATAGAACAAAAAGAGTCAAGGAAATATGGAAAATGCGGCACTGTGCCTTTAAGAGGCGAACAGGCTAAGGGACTAAGGCTAAGGGCCAGGGCTAAGGGCCAGGGCTAAGTGTCAGGGCCAGGACCAGGGGCACTGGAGAGGGGGACAGGGACAGAGGCCCGGAGAGGCGGGCTGGAGACAGGGACAGAGAACAGGGTTAAGGCCTTGGACAGGGCGAGGGCCAGAGCTGCTTACAGGGATGAGGACAGGGTTTCGACGGGGGAGGCCTGGCACGGGGACAGGGGCCCGACAGCGGAGGCCGGGCACGGAGACAGGGGTCCGACAGCGGAGGCCGGGCACGGAGACAGGGGCCCGACGGCGGAGGCCTGGCACGGGGACAGGGGCCCGACAGCGGAGGCCGGGCACGGAGACAGGGGCCCGACAGCGGAGGCCGGGCACGGAGACGGGGGCCCGACGGCGGAGGCCGGGCACGGAGACAGGGGCCCGACGGCGGGGGCCTGGCACGGGGACAGGGGCCCGACAGCGGGGGCCGGGCACGGAGACAGGGGCCCGACAGCGGGGGCCGGGCACGGAAATCCTCCTCCTCCTCCTCGGATGCTGCAGACGGGCAGCGCAGAACAAAGGGGGTCCCAGGGGACCGGGATGGGAAAACGCTGTCCTCCCGTGGAATACTAGGGAGCGACGACGAGCCTCACCCCAGGAACGAGGATCACGAAGAGACGCCTTCCTCCCGTGGAATCGGGAGCGATGGCGAGCCGCCTTGACGTCTGGAGTGGGAACACTGGAAAACCTCCCGTAGAGAATTAGAGAGCGAAGACGGCGTCCCACTCCAGGCAAACGGCGACAGGTGGTGATGGCTGGGCCGTCATCTCACGCCGGAGACGCGGCAGGTGATGGTGACGTACAGAATGGTAACGTACAGCACTCCATGAACACAGAACGACCCGACCAGGACTGGAAGGGAGGTCCAGGTATATAAAGCCCTCTGGGGCGCTAATCACAAACTATGACAGCTGCGTGAAGGTAGTCCAAGGGTGGGGGCTAGTGAAGGAGAGTAGACAGGGAAAAATCTCGCAAGGGTGGGGGCTGGTGAAGGAGAGTAGACAGGGAAAAGCTCAGGGAACAGGCGAATCCTCACAGAACCAACACGTTATCACACTCAAAGGAAATAAAAAATGTGGGCCCACTGTACCAAAACAAAAGTCCTATACTAATGCCGGCATATAATGTGTATGGGGTACCCCTATGAACTGGATTTAGCAACGTTTAGCTTCGCCCGTAGGCCGCACCACACTGTGTACTGTGCAATAAGATCCGGAGCACTGACGCTCTATTGTACTCAACCAAGATGGCGTCCTCGCCGCGCCACCATTGTTCGGGGTAGCAATATGGCGTTGAACGCTCTCGTCGCGG
Source organism: Notolepis coatsorum (assembly GCF_963971535.1). Taxonomy (NCBI): domain Eukaryota; kingdom Metazoa; phylum Chordata; class Actinopteri; order Aulopiformes; family Paralepididae; genus Notolepis; species Notolepis coatsorum. Next base: position 27,228,886 of record NC_140177.1, on the reverse strand, counting down.
ACGCGAGCAAGCGGGGCTGGAGCAGGGGGGCAGTATCGGGCTGAGAGCGCGTGCTGGATGATGGCGACCTCTGCTGGACGGGAAGAACTCCCGTGATGGCCTGAAGACAGCCGGTGCAGGGCAGACGTCGAACGCCGGCGAAGACTGATTGTTGACGGCCGGTGCTGGGTAGACGCGCGGCTCTACTCTTGCCCTACTTACACTGAAGCTACTCTTGGGGTCCCAAACAGCCATCCTGCTAGACGCAATATATAATGACGCAGGGTGTCTCTAAACACCGGTCTTCTTCAAGCCACGCTGGCGGGGCGCCTCACTAGAGGGAATATCTTTAACTTAAGCCACACTTGGCTATACCGCATTTCTTCTAGGATAACTTGTTGTATCGCTAGGGTTATTCAGTGGGAAAACATGCAACACGCTACTACGTTTACCTTTCTAGGATAACCCGTAATATACTCAAGTTCAATACGTTCACCCGTGTGGTCCTACACGGGGCTCTGTCTAGACATGACCGATCACATCCAAGTCCAATGTCGAAGAGGCTGGTTCCTCACACTTCCGTCTCAGTTGACTTGCTTCCTCCTCCGTCACTCTCGTACGCTCTCTGCCTGCCACCGGCGCCCCCTGCTGGCACCGCCTACTAGCCCCACAGGGAAACACTGGGTGGAAGAATATGATCCAGGGTTACTGTTTATAATCCATATTCCAGCCGGTATGAGAAGGAGAAACCTGCGTCATTGATCAAGGGGATATTTAATGGAAACTAGTTAATACGTCTTGGTGTACCAGGGGAGATAAAAGGCAAGTCAGCACTTCTGAATAATAGCCATATTTTCAGGGTGCTACAATGGTATATATAATAATATCACACAGCACCAGAGTCCATGCAGTGTTTAGTAGTTAAGAATCAGACAGTCCTAACAGATCTCAAGTTTTCTAGCCGTTAGTTCTCCAACTATTGGCAGCAGTCCATGCCCGCGGTTGTGAAGCCTGATAGCTACTGGCACAAAGGACTGGTGACTCTTTGATTATTTGATGATGTTGATGAGGTCCAGTCTTTCTCCCCCTTCCCTGTAGTCTATGACCAACTACTTGGTCTTGTTAACATTGAGGGAGAGGTTGTTCACCTGACACCATTGTGCCAGGTTGCCAATCTCTTTCCTGGAGGCCGCTTCGTCGTTGTTGGTGATTAGGCCTATTACTGTTGTTTCATGGGCAAACTTACATTTACATTACATTTACATTTTCATGTTAGCTGACACTTTTATCCAAAGTGACTTACAAGTTCTGTACGACAAGTCAGCAGGAAGGGTACAACACTTACAGTTGAGTAACAATGTTCATCAAACAGTGCTGAAACTTGGGTGCTGCAGTGTTGAGTGCATAGTAGTAGTGTACAGGGAGTAGAGGAGGGGACTCAGGACACAGCCCTGGGGGACTCATGTGTTGAGGATCAGAGGGTCAGATGTGTTGGGTCCCATCCTTAACACATTGGACGCCAGACCCGGCATAAGTCGGGTTAACTCACTGAACGTTGGGCGCCAAACCCGAGAAAAGTCGGGTTTTCATCGTTATTTCTTTTATTCGATATTTCCCTTCATAATTCATCCATCAAGCCTGATGTTATAATTGGGAATGGGTCTGAGATCGCAAACGTCCAATACTGCCGCCTAACGCCTTGCGGCCGCTATTGCACTCCATTTGAAATGATGTGGCTTGGTGTCTGGGCCGAGCTGCGGCATGCGGGCGGGGTCTAATTACTTTGGCAAGACAAGCGGTTATAACGGATGCATTGACGAGGGTCCCCCCCCCCCCGTTCATGTTCAATGCTGGATTACGTTGGAAACACGATCGCAATCAGTATTTGGAATGGCGATCAGATAATTGGATTATTCTTTTTGCAGTACATCAGAGACAAGGTAAGGGCTATATGTTATCAATCTTGCATTGATCCGATAATTCTTTCCCCGCGATCGGAGTATGTGTCTGTAATGTACTGTGTAACGTATTCCATTGGTGGCGGTCGAAGCATAGAAACCCCCCGCCCCCCCCCCCACCCTTTCATGCATGCATGATGAAACAAAATACAGATAATCTAGCGTTGATTTCAGATTGATTATTGATCCAGGCGAGGAATGGCACGATTTATAATGAAATGCAGTAAACCGCTGTTTGGCTGCGTTTCCTGGGATTACACAGAATTACTCTAACACTATACTCATATTCACCACGGTATAAAACGGAAATGTATGGATGATAATAATATTTAATATAGTTTTAGCACTGCAAACACCAGCATTTATCCCCATTTAACAAAGCGCTGGCACACACGGCCGTACGCCCACAGCGACCTCTGGCGCTGAACCTGTTAACAACTGGCGACGGTCTGACAGAAAGTCAAGAATCCAGCTACGCAGGTTGGGGTCGAGTTCTAGGTTCCTGAGTTTGGTGTTGTGTCTGGCAGGAACTATGGTATTGAGCTAGACAACAAACAGCATTCTCACATAAGAGCTCTTTCCCTCCAGGTAGTTGAGGGCACTGGAGTGTTGTGGCTATCGGTGGATCTGTTTTGCCTGTAGGCAAATTGGTGGTGTTAATCCAATGTTTTTGGTTAGGGAAAACCCAGATTGTTTTTGTGTGGACAACGTCACTCATACACTTATGAATAAATCCCATGACTCCCTCTGTGTATTTGTTGATGTTTTCTGCCAATCACGGAACATCTCCCAGTCTGCGTGGTCAAAACAGTCTTGTGACATAGCGTCTGATTCGTCAAACCAGCAGAGGACTTCCTTCACAGTGGGCAGTGTTTGTTTGAGCCTTTGTCTGTAAGAGGGTAGTAACAGGATGGCAAGAGTGATCTGACCAAGCGGTGGGTGGAGTACGGATTTGTATGCCTTCCGTATTGTCGTGTAGCAGTGGTCCAAAATATAATTTCCCTGTGTGTTTACATCGACGTGTTGGAAGTATTTTGGTAATACCTTGCACAGAGACGCTTGGTTGAAGTCTCCAGCCACAATGAAAGCAGCCTCTGTGTGAGTATTTTTTTTATCGCTACATACAGTTCTTTGAGTGCACGGTCTGTATTGTGGCCTGTTGTGCATGGGGCTTTTGCTGCAGGTGTCACTCGTCAGTAATTAGTGATAGTGATTTAAAGGCTTGCTGGTTTAGCGTCAGTGAAGCGTCGAGAAACGAAGAGGGACAAAGAGGAGTTGTCCTGGGAGTTCTCCGCCGAGGGATCCGACCAACCCATCAAGTATACCATAATCCTCCCACTCTGCTATTTCTCTACCTCTCTTCCTACCTACTCCCTTCACCTTTCTCCCTGCCACTCTTGACACCACAATGTGTCTCATACCTCTCTCATATGCACAATCTGCTCCTCCAGAACAGATTCAACCCACCCACGACAGTTTGCTAGCAACCCGGCTAATATCTCCTACCCTCCTACAGCCACTAATATACCTGTCACAGTACGGGGAGGCTTATGGAATTGTCAATCAGCAGTCAAGAAAGCTGACTTCATTACTGCCTATGCCCATAGTCAAAATCTCCAGCTCCTGGCTCTAACTGAGACCTGGATAACCCCCAATAACTCATCAACACCTGCAGCCTTATCTACAAACTATAACTTCACTCACACACCTCGACCTTCCAGACGGGGTGGAGGCACTGGCCTCATGACATCTCCTTCATGGGCTACAAATTTAACACCACTCCCAGAACTGTCACTCTCCTCTCTCGAATATCATCAATCGGACACAGTGGTCTCCCTCCTACAATCCTTTGACCTGACTCCCACTGCCATGCCTCCCACCCACAAAGTAGGCAACTCCTTGGATCTCATATTTCCCCGTAACTCCAGCATCATTAACACCACGGTAACTCGCCTGCATGTATCTGACCATTCCTTCATATCCTTCTCACTAACTCTCATGCTTAACTGAAAGGCCTTCACCTCAACTCAAACCGTCTCACTCAGACGCAACCTGCCCTCCCTATCCCCCTCCACCCTCTCCTCTGACATACTATCCGCTCTACCTTTGAGTGACACCTTCTCTGCTCTCCCCACAGAGATGGCAACCTCCACCCTCCTCTCAGCCCTCGCAACCTCCTTCGACAAGCTCTGTCCCCTCATTGAGAAACCTGCCCGCCGTTCCCCACCCAGTCCATGGCTCACGGATGCAGTGAGAGAACAAAGACAGGTCCTGAGAGCGTCTCAGAGGAAGTATAGAAAGTCACGCCTCACTGCTGACATTGACACTTATCACAACCTCTTGTTAACATTCTCCAAAACCATTACTAATGCCAAAGCTTCTTTCTTTCACCATAGGATTGAGGCCTCTGTCAAGAACCTTTGCAAACTGTATGCTACCATGTCCTTCCTCCTCACTCCCCCCCCACCCCCTCCTCCCTCATCTTTCTCTGCCGAAGACTTTGCGATCTTCTTTGAGGAAAAAGTGGGACATTTTATATATATATTTTTTAAGCCATGACAATATCCCCTCCAAATTCCTCAGAGACTCAGCAGCCACCATCACCCCAGTCATCACACACATAATAAACCTCTCCATAAAACAGGGACATGTACCCAAATACTTAAAAATTGCGAGAGTATGATGATGGATGGATTATCCAAGGGGGGGGCCCGGCGGGAGGGAGCGAGCGAGAGCATATGTGTATAGGGTATTAGATAGCAAGTATTAGGTGTATACCTTGTATATTACATTTATTTAAATGGTAATTTCATTGGATGTGCACTGTTAATTAATGCTTGTATATCTAATTTTATGTTGTTATGTTTATGTTTATGTGTTTGTTTAAAAAATAATTAAAAAATAAAATATAATATATATATATAAAATTGCGAGAGTAACTCCCCTGCACAAAAAGGGCAGCAAATTAGACCCAGGCAACTACCGCCTTGTTTCTATTCTTACCTCCATCTAGAAAGTCATGGAAAATTTTTTATACGAACAGGTCGAAAAGTACCTCGCGAATAATTTTTTTATCTACGAATTCCAATCTGGCTTCAGAACATCCCACTCCACTGACACATGCCTTCTTTATTTGAACGACCACATCAAACAAGAGGTGGACGCGAGCAAGTACTGCGGCGTGGTCATGCTGGACCTACAAAAGGCCTTCGACACTGTCAATCACTCCATTCTGATTGACAAGCTCAAATCAATTGGTTTTGATAGTCTACCAGTGAGCTGGATGCAATCCTACCTGGAGGGGAGAGAACAGATGGTGGAGGTAAACAGTACCCTATCCCCATGTTGGGAAAGTTCACTTTCTACATGAACTAGTTCAGTTCACAGTTCACAATTTTTTAAATGAACTAGTTCCGTTCATAGTTCATAATTAAAAGTTTTGAACTAAAGTTCATGGTTTCAAAAAAGAACAAATTTATAGTTTATAGTTCTTTTTTTTAAATTTTTATAGTTCTTTTTTCAATACGTTGCTGGCTGCAAGCTATTATTTGTAAAAATTATTGAACCACAGACAGCAATCGGAATACTGGCATTTGCATTTTTCATTTGTCATAAATGTCATTATGAATTGAAAATGGGGGACCCTGATGTAAACAAGACGAAAGTCTTTCTCTGGTCTGCATCCCCTTAACAATTGTGTGTATTGAGCCGTACTGTTTTTTTCAAGTTTCAAGTTTCTTTAATAGTTGTCATTAAGCTTGGCTATGAGTATGGAGGGGACTATGGTATTGAATGCCGAGCTGTAGTCGATGAATAGCATTCTCACATACAGAATACTTTCATACAAAATGCTTCTTACTGTTACGCTCCAGAGACTGTGCTAGACAAGATAGTATCAAATAACATAGTATAGCATGTAGTTTAGAAGAAGAAAATGAGGTCACAGTGTTCGGTATAGACATATGTACAATGTTCTGAGTTACCATATAATATACAATACTATGCAGTGTACTAATGTACAGTACTATATAGTGCAAAGCAGAAATGGGATGAGGTACAATTTAGGTACAATTTACAGTAAGGTATACGAGTTGTAGTGCAATCCTTCATCAATAAATATAAAGTGTGGGGAGTGGGTGCTACAGTGTGTTTGTTTAAAGTGGGTGTGTGCTATAAAGTGTGTGGAGTGGGTGCTACAGTGTGTTTGTTTAAAGTGAGTGTGTGCGTGTGGATGTGTGTGCTATGTGCGTTTGGTGGTTGTTGTTGTGTAGGGGAGGATCTATGGTGGTTGTTGTTGTGTAGTGTTCATTCATTGTTCGTTTAGCAGCCTGATGGCCTGGGGATAGAAGCTTCTTCTGAGTCTTTCTGTGCTCGCCTTGAGACTCCGGTATCGCTTGCCTGACCGCAGCAGTTCAAAGAGGCAGTTGTTCGGGTGACTGGAGTCTTTAATGATTCTCTTAGCCTTGCCCTTGCAACGCTTGTTGTAAATGTTCTGGAGGGTGGGGAGCCCCCCTCCAATTGTGCGTTCGGCTGAACGTGTCACTCTTTGTAGTCTGCTTCGGTCTTGTGCAGTGCTATTCCCAAACCAGGAGGTGATGTTGCCGGTCAAGATGCTCTCTATTGTACATGAGTAGAAGTTCTTAAGGATCTTCTGACTGACTTGGAACTTCCTTAGGCGCCTGAGGAAGTAGAGGCGTTGTCGTGCCTTCTTCACAACACTGTCAATGTGTGTGGTCCATGTCAAGTCCTCGGATATGTAGGCTCCGAGGTACTTAAAGCTGTTGACTCTCTCAACCGGTGCCCCGTCGATGCTGAGGGGGCTGTAGTCCTTGACCCCCGACCTCCTGAAGTCCACAATCATCTCCTTTGTTTTGCTGACGTTCAGGGAGAGGCTGTTTTCCTGGCACCATCCCGCCAGGACCTTGACCTCTTCCAGGTAGGCCCTCTCGTCGTTGGCAGAGATCAGGCCCACCACCACTGTGTCGTCAGCAAATTTGATGATTGTATTGCTACTCCGCTGAGCCACACAGTCGTGTGTGTACAGGGAGTAGAGGAGGGGACTCAGAACACAGCCCTGGGGGGCCCCTATGTTGAGGGTGATGGATGAGGAGGTGCAGTTGCCTGCTCTCACCACCTGGGGTCTGCCAGTCAGGAAGTCCAAGACCCACTGGCAGAGGTCATAGTTCAAGCCCAGGTCCCTGAGCTTGGCTATGAGTATGGAGGGGACTATGGTATTGAATGCCGAGCTGTAGTCAATGAATAGCATTCTCACATAGTTCCCCTGCCTCTTGTCCAGGTGTGATGCTGCTGTGTGCAGCACATGGGCTATGGCATCCTCCGTGGACCTGTTGGGGCGGTATGCAAATTGCAGGGGGTCCATGTTGATGGGGAGGGAGGAGCAGATGTAGCCCTTTACTAGCTTCTCAAAGCACTTCATGGCTATGGAGGTGAGAGCTACAGGGCGGTAGTCGTTGAGGCAAGCAGGCTTGGATTTTTTGGGTACAGGGATAATAGTGGACTTCTTCAGGCAGGTGGGGATGACAGCCTGTTCTAAGGACAGGTTGAAGATGTCAGTGAATACTGGGGCGGCCAGTTGGTCGGCACAGGCTTTTAGGACGCGGCCGGGGATGCCGTCCGGACCTGCTGCCTTCCTGATATTCACTTTTTTAAAGGTCCGCCTCACCTCATGCTCTGTTACCCTGAACACTGCGTCTCCATCAGCAGCCGACCCCCCCCCCCCTTGCCGTGGCTTGTGAGCTGGTGTTGTTATTACCAGCATCAAACCTCGCATAGAAGGTATTGAGGTCATTTGCTAAGGAGATGTCACTGTTCAGTTTGAGGGAGGCGCCTTTGTAGTCTGTCATCGTTTTGAGCCCCTGCCACATAGCTCTAGAGTCAGCTTGTTCAAACTGGAGTTCAATTTTATCCCTGTAGCGCCGTTTGGCCTCTGACACTGTCCTCCTTACGTTGTATCGCGCCACCTTGTGGTCATTCATGTTGCCTGCCACTAGGCCGTCGTTGTATGCTTTGGTGCGCTCTCTCAGAGCTTGTATTGTACCCATTCTGCAATCTGTTAATAAAGTTTTCAATCAATCAATCAATGCATTTCCATAACGCTTTGCTGTCGCCCATTCAGTCCACACTAGTAGCAGCTGCAGCTTTCATCTCTACAGTATATTTTCAAAAACATGAGAAAAAACTTTGCTTGAATTGTCTTTATTATGAAAACAAAAACAGGACGTTTGCTTATTCTCAATGTGCCGTTTAAACTTTAAGGTTTGCTGTCGACGTCGTCGATGTGCGGACTTGCTTCTTCAAACCGAGTGGACAAAGTTTACAGACAAACGTTAGATTTTTTCCGTCTGAGTCAGTACTGACTTTAATGTTAAACTCTTTTAAATGCTCAAACGCCGACGTCTAGAGGTAGGGTCTGACTCTGTGCGAGTGCTGCTCTCGACCTGCTGCTCGGCTTCTGCTCACTGTTCTGGTCTGGTCTGTTTGTTGTGATGAGTCTGATGACGTAGCCAGGGGGTGACAGGCGTGTTGCCAGATAAGGTGGTTTCCCGCATACTTTTGTAGCCTGTTTACGGTGTGTTTTAACTGGGTTTTCGGCTGAAATGCATATGAAATCTGGCACACCTTTGAACGCCGTTATAACAGAGTGCTGAGAATGAACGCACGTTTGAACGCCGTTATACAGCGCTGATAATGAACGCGTTCTCAATAACGTTTATTTAGCGGATAATCAGTACGTTCAGTTCACGTTCGCCCAAAATACGAACGCGTTCATGAACGATCGTTCATTGAACGTGTTCAGGTACATCACTGCCTATCCCCCCCTCCCAGTGAGTTGTGGTGTTCCACAAGGAAGCATACTAGGACCGATACTGTTCCTAATTTATGCAAATGACATGTCGTCAGCTTGTGACTGCAACTTGTTCCTGTTCGCGGACGACTCAGCCCTGCTGGTCTCTGAGAAGAACAAGTTACAGGTTGAAAAAACCCTCAGCTCGGAATTAGGCAGAATCTGCACCTGGCTCGCTGATAACAAACTATCATTACACCTGGGTAAAACAGAGTCCATTCTCTTCGGTTCAAATAAAAGACCGACGGCTTCTCAGTTACAGTGGGTGACAATATTGTCACAAGGAAAGATGAAATTACATACCTGGGTTCCATCCTAGAGGCAAATCTTTCCTGTGACAAAATGGCATCCAAAGTAATCAAAAAAGTCAACCAATGAACTAGATTCCTGTACCGGATCTCCTCTCTGGTAAACAAGAATACCCTGAAGACTCTGGCAGGAGCACTCATTCAAGGGTATTACGACTATGCTTGCACCTCATGGTACCAAAGCACCTCAAAGGCGCTAAAAACTAAATTACAAACATCACAAAACAAACTGGTCAGATTACGGCTTGACCTTACTCCTAGAACCCACCTCACCCCTGCCCACTTTGACAACCTAGAATGGCTTAGAGTAGACGACAGAGTACAGCAACTTGCAATGGGCCTGGTCTACAAGATACACTACACCACTAAGGTACCCATGTACATGTCAAAATACTTCCCAAAGGTCAGTGAATACCACGACCACAACACCAGAGGGAGCTCCACAAATCATGTTCAACCCAGATTTGGCTCAAACAAGGGACTAAACACGTTTTGCAATTATGCCACATCAATGTGGAACGCCCTACCCACAGCTGTAAAGGAATGTGAATCACTACCCACTTTCAAAACTACTATCAAAGAGCACCTACGGGAGACTGCAATTCAAAACTGGCCCCTGTAAATGTCTAAACCCAACCCCCTCCAATGTACGAAAGTCTTTCTCTGGTCTGCATCCCCTTAACAATTGTGTGTATTGAGCTGTACTGTATTGTACCCATTCTGCAATCTGTTAATAAAATGTTCAATCAATCAATCAACATCCGCAGCTCCTTCTCCCAACCCCCACACATTCCAAATACTGAATTGAGAACCTCATCCTTCACTCTGTCATCTTTCTCTCCTATTACAGAAGCCGAGACCCTGACACTGGTAACGTCGAACCATCCGACTACATATCAGCTGGACCAGCTACCCTCCCCACTCCTCCAGACCATAGCACCAGACATCCTCCCATTCCTAACTGCAACCATCAACTCCTCCCTTGTGATATATGGTACTCGGGTTCGATTAAGAGCACCGTGTTGAAGAGTGTTGTGATCGACTAATGATGTCTGTTGTACATTCCTGACCTGACGCTCACTAAACCTGTTGCTGTGGCTACCAACTGAGCTTGTGTGTGTTGTCAAGTTATTGCTATACGGAACCCAGCCAAAACTACAACTTGGGGGTGGTCCCCACCCAGGGCCGCCTGGGAGAAATGCGAGGCCCTGTGCGAGATTTAACGCGAGCCCCCCCCCCCCCCCAAAAGGTTAAAAAAATATATATATATATATATATATATTTTTTTTTTTATACAGTCAACATATTCTTAAATAATAGCGCTGCCCGAGGCGGGGCATGATACAGTCAACATATAGCAAAAGAGAGAGCGAGAGAGAGCTCCCGTTCTACAGTCAATATACAGTGTACAGAGAGAGAGAGAGAGAGACACATTGGAAAGAAATTGAAATGCTATTTGGCCCTAAACAGAGAGTACACAGTGGCAGAATACCTGAGCACTGTGACTGAAGATCCTTGAGCACAGCCTAGCCATCGAGAAAGGCCGCCATAGGCAGACTGTGTGTGTTAGAAAGAGAGAGAGAGAGAGAGAGAACATGTGTGTTTGTCATGTGTGTGTGTGTTAGAGAGAGACTAGAGCATGTATGAGAGATCCAAAAGGACAAAGATCAACACTTAAATCCAAGAGAGAGAGAGAGAGAGAGAGAGAGAGAGAGAGAGAGAGAGAGAGAGAGAGACACATTGGAAATAAATTGAAATGCTATTTGGCCCTAAACAGAGAGTACACAGTGGCAGAATACCTGAGCACTGTGACTGAAGATCCTTGAGCACAGCCTAGCCATCGAGAAAGGCCGCCATAGGCAGACTGTGTGTGTTAGAAAGAGAGAGAGAGAGAGAGAGAGAACATGTGTGTTTGTCATGTGTGTGTGTGTTAGAGAGAGACTAGAGCATGTATGAGAGATCCAAAAGGACAAAGATCAACACTTAAATCCAAGGGAGAGAGAGAGAGAGAGAGAGAGAGAGAGAGAGAGACACATTGGAAAGAAATTGAAATGCTATTTGGCCCTAAACAGAGAGTACACAGTGGCAGAATACCTGAGCACTGTGACTGAAGATCCTTGAGCACAGCCATAGCCATCGAGAAAGGCCGCCATAGGCAGACTGTGTGTGTTAGAAAGAGAGAGAGAGAGAGAGAGAGAGAGAACATGTGTGTTTGTCATGTGTGTGTGTGTTAGAGAGAGACTAGAGCATGTATGAGAGATCCAAAAGGACAAAGATCAACACTTAAATCCAACAAGAAGAGGGTCTATACCAGAGAAACCAAAGCAGCAAGGAGCCAATGGCCGACATCAGCTAAATAGGCTAGCCAGGTACTGTGACACCAGGCCACACACAGCTTTGGCCAACGGCCCAACGCTACCCAAGCTACACAAACGACCAAGACATTCACACACAGCACATGTCGTATCTCCAAATGTTGTGAAGTAGCATATGTTTTGCCTGGAAAAAAACATCGTTATTAACAAAACATTCAGGAGGGGAAGGAAGGAAGAGTGGGGTAATGTCATGACATTTTCATTAATCTTACCTGCACAAAAGGAACGCAGGGCGAAAGGCCGCAACACAGGTCTCCACGTTGACGAAAGGCCTCTCGCTGTCGGGACAAATAAGCTATGGCCAGAGCCTTGTCATGGTGCAGGCCCGACTACATCTTCTGTCAAAGATGATGTCGTAGTCAGAGTGCCAGAACCCCCTGCTATTCTCAAGGCTAACTGATAGCATCAAACGAACGTTCCCAGCTGAAGCTAAACAGCTAACTGGCTAACAGTTAGCTCAATCAGGCAACTGGCTGTATGTAGCCGCATAGCTTGCTTCTGCGTTAGCTAATGGTTAGCACAAGCTAACAGCTAATTAGCTAACCGCTGATTGAGCTAACTGTTAGCCAGTTAGCTGTTTAGCTTCAGCTGGGAACATTCGTTTGATGCTTGTGCTAACCATTAGCTAACGCAGAAGCAAGCTATGCGGCTACACACAGCCAGGTGCTGACACCAGGCACACACCGTTAGCTACTAGTAGTACTAAGTCTATTAGCTAGTCGACCAGTTTGGCTCCAGAGAGAGAGAAAGAGAGATAGGTCCACGGCGGGAATATAATGATAGGTTGACTCACCATAACGCAGTATCAATGCGGCGCCAATGGTAAAGTTGGAAGGAGACTTTCTTGGCCCACGGTGTAATTTCTTCTGATCCATGCTGCTTTTGAAAAGACATTCCACTGGCTCCTCTGAATAGCGCTGAATTAGATTCTACCTCGTGTCGTGTGTCTTCTTCTTCTTCTTCTTCTATTACGGGGGACGGGAGAAGAGACCGGAAACACTATCCTAAAATCTGTAGAGCAGCAAAGCCGTAGAAACCGGAAAACTGCAGTCTGCAGAGCCGCAGAGGCAGGAACAAGTCAGACACATTCTACAAACGTGTCTAATGTGAAATATATAAGCATATAAGCAAAACTAGATTTTAGGTCTGTGATGAAAAAGGGCCTCGCGGGAAGGGGGGCCTCGCAAAAAAAAAAAATTATTTTTTTTTATTTATTTTTTGCGAGGCCCCCCTTCCCGCGAGGCCCTGTGCGACCGCACTGCTCGCACACCCCCTGAGGCGGCCCTGTCCCCACCTCCCTAAAACAAGCCAGAGTCACACCGCTCATAAAAAAACCAACCCTGAACCCCACCGTCATAGGCAACTATTGTCCTGTCTCTCTTCTCTCCTTCCTTTCTAAAACACTTGAACGTGCTGTATCCAACCAACTTACTGCTGATCTCTTACAGAATGACCTCCTAGACCCTAATCAGTCTGGCTTCCGGACTGGTCACTCCACAGAAACGGCCCTCATTGCGGTCACAGAGGCACTTCACTTAGGAAAAGCGAAAGGCCTCTCCTCTGTCCTGATTCTCCTAGATCAGTGGTCACCAACCTTTTTAAGCCCAAGATCACTTTTCTTTTTGGTGAAGGCAAGATCTACCTATTGAAGCGTTGAGAGAAAAAGACAGCCAGGATTGTACTTTAAACGAAATGACTTTTATTTGCCTGTATTCTAATTACATCCAATGCTTTGGTCCAACATTAAAACGTCAAAGTAGAACTGTAATATGTACTTTCTCAGTCAGTGCTAAGTGCAGTCATCTTATGCAGCATCACTTCACATCAAAACAAAAGTAGAACTGTAATGTGGACTTTCTCATATTATTAACATTGACAAACATATTTACAATTAGCATTTTATAAAGTAGAACTGTAATGTGTACTTTCTCAGTCAGTGCTAAGTGCAGTCAGTGCTAATGGTGCGTTCACGTCAGGTGGGAAGAAGCGGAAGAACCAGCTTCCGACTGGGAAAAGCCATTCACGTCAGCCTCCTAGTGGTAATTCCTACTAGGTCATATGGGAGTTTTTTATATACCCCGATATCTCCCACTTCGCGTCCCGAAATGCGGAAGTATCAACCATCATGGCAGCAAGCTTGACGGCGATGTCGGCAATACAAGGTAAATACAAATCAAAATGATCACTTTGATCACATAATCAGAATAATACAATCATACTGCTGTACTCTTCATATGAAAAACGAGCTATACTTGCTGCTGTTCGTCTACAGTTGATTTTAAAGTAACTTGCTAACGACTTGTAGCAATAGGTTAGCAGTAGGCTAACAGTAGGCTAAGATCGCCATCTTGGATGTGGGCGTTTCCTCGAGTTCAATGCGTGAATGCTTCCTAGTTGTAGCAACGAGATGTCATCTGGTTCGTCCGCTTCTTCCCACCTGACGTGAACGCACCATAAGTGCAGCATCACTTTTCACATCAAAACAAAAGTAGAACTGTAATGTGGACTTTCTCAGTCAGTGCTAAGTGCAGTCATCTTATGCAGCATCACTTTTCACATCAAAACAAAAGCAGAACTGTAATGTGGACTTTCTCATATTATTAACATTGACAAACATATTTACAATTAGCATTTTATAAAGTAGAACTGTAATGTGTACTTTCTCAGTCAGTGCTAAGTGCAGTCAGTGCTAAGTGCAGCATCATTTTCACATCAAAACAAAAGTAGAACTGTATGTGTACTTTCTCAGTCAGTGCTAAGTGCAGCATCACTTTTCACATCAAAACAAAAGTAGAACTGTAATGTGGACTCTCAGGGAAAGATCTAAAAAAAAGAAATAAAAAAAATATATATAATTTTTAATTTTCAGGGAAAGATCTACAGGGAAAGTCTCAAAGATCGACCAGTCGATCGCGATCGATGGGTTGGTGACCACTGTCCTAGATCTATCTGCAGCCTTCGACACAGTCAACCATCAGATCCTCCTCGTGGCCCTCGCAGGAATGGGAGTGGCTGGCTCTGCGCTGACATGGCTGACATCATACCTCAATGACCGCTCCTACCAAGTGTCACAGAGAGGGACCCTGTCGGCCACCCGCCCCCTGCGGACGGGTGTCCCCCAGGGCTCGGTCCTGGGACCCCTTCTCTTCTCCCTCTACACTAAATCACTGGGTAACATTATGACGTGTCATGCCTTCTCGTATCACTGTTATGCCGATGATACTCAACTCTTCCTCTCCTTCCCTCCCTCAGATATCCACGTCTCTGAGCGGATCTCGGCCTGTCTGTCCGACATCTCCGCCTGGGTGACGACCAACCACCTCAAACTGAACCTAAGCAAAACAGAATTGCTCCACCTGCCGGCCAAATCCTCCCCCCTGACCGACCTTTCCATCACAGTCGAGAATGCAGCTGTGACCGCGTCCCCGACCGTGTCCTAGAGACGACCAGTTGAACTTCTCTGCTCACATCGCAGCGACAACCAGAACCTGCAGATTCCTCCTGAACAACGTCAGAAGGATCCGCCCCTTCCTGACAAAAGAAGCCACCCAACTCCTCGTCCAATCAACAGTCATCTCCCGCCTCGACTACTGCAACGCACTGCTTGCTGGCCTCCCGGCTACTGCCACCAAGCCTCTTCAACTCATTCAGAACGCAGCAGCCCGCCTGATCTCAAACCTACCGAAGTCGGCTCATGTCACCCCACTTCTTAGGGACCTGCACTGGCTCCCCATTGCTGCACGAATCCGCTTTAAGGCCCTCGACCTGGCATACCGTGCGGCAAAGGGAACCGCTCCTGCCTACCTCCGGTCAATGGTCTCTAACTACACACCCTCCGACCCCTACGCTCTGCATCTTCTGGCCGCCTCAGACCTACTCCTATCCGAGCTCCGGGAGGGTCATCAAAGAGAAGTCGCCTATTCTCAGTCCTTGCCCCACAATGGTGGAATGAACTACCCACCCCAGTTAGGACAGTCGAAAACCGTCCAACCTTTCGCCGTCGACTAAAGACACACTTCTTCAACCATTATCTGAAATGAAAGAAAAATAATAATCTAACCCTAACTAACCTTACTGTCATGCACTTGTCCTAATAAACTAACCTACACTGTAGCACTCAACACTTTGATGAACATTGTTACTCAGCTGATAGAGTTGTGCCCTTCCTGATGACTTGTCGTACAGTAAGTCGCTTTGGATAAAAGCGTCAGCTAAATCACTAATGTAATGCTAAATGTAAATGTATCGGCGCTAGGTGATATATACACAGCTGTGAACTCTATCAGTAACCAGAATGGCCTGCATAGAATGGAGAGATATTCAGAGTATGGGGAACAGACAAGCACTATACAGACAGACAGACAGAGCATACATACAGGTGGTGTAGCTAAGGGGCTACACAACCCTGACTGCATTTAAATGATGAGCTTGACAACTACTAATTATTAATTAACCAGATATTAAATATACACAAAATGGCGGACACTCTATTAACTGTGAGGGGACAGTGATACCAAGTTCAAATAATCACTTTAATGTTAAAGCAAAACATACATATCATATAACACAGATCTCCTGATACTA
>NC_140177.1:27127817-27207817 GCF_963971535.1 Notolepis coatsorum | reverse complement strand
TTCACCACGGTATAACACAGGAACGTATGGATGGAAAAAATTCTTCTTTTTCACATATTGAACGATAGATAGGTGATGTCAAATGGGACATAGTATTGTTAGCTATAATATAGAATATAGTTATAGCTCTACAAACAAGGTGACGCACTCCTATCCTTTAAAGCGTGGCCTTGCTATGACGGGCTCCGTCTAATAGCTGGCGCCGAATGAGTTAAGAGCTTCCCGGAGGGTAATAAAGGCAATCTGTAAGTTCTCAATGGCCATTTTTACAGAGTCAGCAATACAATACACAACAGTATCATCTGCCTACAGATGGGCTTGACAACCATTCAGCGAAGACACAATATCATTAATATAAATAGTGAATAGGACAGGACCTAGAATTTAACCCTGTGGCACACCTTTAGTTTGTCAGTAATTAGTCAATAATTCACTTTATTGATAACAAATTCCGATTTACAAGCTATGAAAAAGAAACATTAATAGTTTTGCCTGCCAATTCTAATGCCTCAAGTGTCCGGCTACAGACAGCCCATCAGCACAAAGTAAATTCATGTAGTAATGTACATAATCAAAGAAATATAATAATGCAGTAAGCTACAGAGCCTGGTCACCACAAAGTCCATAACTGCAGCTTTAGATTATCCTCCCCCAGGTGGGGGAACAGGACACACACACACACACACACACACACACACACACACACACACACACACACACACACACACACACACACACACACACACACACACACACACACACACACACACACACACACACACACACACACACACACACACACACACACACACACACACACACACACACACAGACACACACACACTCGCTCACTCACTCATTCAAAGATCTCTAGTTTCAAAGCATTATTCCAAAATTATAACCACTTAATAATCATTTCATACAGGCTAAAACACTGTGAGAAGCACACATTTAATATAAATGTACGACCTTGCTGCAGCCTCACTCTTGAGTCTTGACAGACGCCTCCACACTGTCACTGTTTGGAACATATTGGGCGTACCTCGCAAACTCACTCAAATCTTGATGAGACAAATGCCTTGTGTGTCTTGTCCTTGGTCTGGAATGAAATTGAAGAGAATAAAGTTAACACAGATATACATTTATCCACAACTCATATGTTTTCATTTAACTATCAGCAGGAAAAGGCCATCTGTACGCAACATTGTTGTTTATGGAACAGGGTTAGTCATTATTTATCAACATCGTTGTTTATGGAAGATGGTTAGTCTATATTAATCAACATCGTTGTTTATGGAACATGGTTAGTCTATATTAATCAATACACTCACTCGCTCACTGTATAAATACAGTGAACAATGATCTGCTTGTTTCGGACATGAGCACAGTTTGGACTTGGGCGCTGGGAGGAGAAACGATAGGTTATGTAGATAACCTAGATATATTAGTATAGGCTAAGCGTCCCGCTCTGAGCCTTACGAGATACTCATATCTCCTGTGATACCTAATGTATCTCCCACGAACAAAAACACATGCACCCCACCTGTATGGGGCCCCGCCCCTTATGGTGGCCACCGCCCATATAACCATGACCCTGGTCATGAAACACCCTTCCTCGCCAAAACCCGTCCCAGGAAAAGATCCCTCAAGAGGGAACTCAGGGCGCGCAGAGCGGGACGCTTAGCCTATACTAATATAACTAGGTTATCTACATAACCTATCGTTATATATCGTATAGCATCGCGTCCCGCTCTGAGCCTTACGAGATAATGGGGAAGAGCGGGCGCGAGACCCGACAGATGTACCCCCTGAGGACCCGTAAGCCCACATCAAGGGGTGCGGGGAGCCCTGTCACCCCATCCTTCCTAACGAAGGGGGGGCGCAGTCAACTCCACCTGAATGCGAACAAGAGGGAGCCAGAACCCCTTGAACACACCGTACAGGCGGAACCACGTGTGACTCAACACACTGCGGCCCATACCCATACACTCCTGCTACCCGACCAAAGGACGGGAAGCAGGAAAGGCCACAGACCCCAGAACCGCCTGGGAGACAGAACCCCCGGTCATGTCCATGAGGAAAAACCTTACAAAGGAGCCCGGGGAGGACCATGAAGCTGCAGCACA
This sequence comes from Notolepis coatsorum, assembly GCF_963971535.1. Classification (NCBI taxonomy): domain Eukaryota; kingdom Metazoa; phylum Chordata; class Actinopteri; order Aulopiformes; family Paralepididae; genus Notolepis; species Notolepis coatsorum. Next base: position 27,205,691 of record NC_140177.1, on the reverse strand, counting down.
GATGGCCTCCACCGAGGCCCCACCCAGGAGAGCGGCAGAGGCAGCCACCCCACGAGTGGAGTGCGCCCTGACGCCCCCAGGGGGATCCTGCCCAGCCAGCGTGTAGCAGAGGGTAACACCCTCGCACAACCAATGGGACAGGCGCTGCTCCGACAGTGCCTTACCAGCACGAGCCCCACCGTAACAGACAAAAAGCTGGTCGGTAACTCTGAAATCCTGAGTACGGCTGAGGTAAATCCCCAAGCACGGACTGGACATGACAGGTGAAGGCCCGCATCTAACTCACCAGTGTGAGGAGGAGGACGAAACGCCTGAACCACAATATCCCGGGAGCGGAAGGAACTCCGGATATTCTCAGGCACGAAAGCAGGATTAGGTCGCAGAGTGACACCGCAATCGGTCCGAAAAGACAGGCACTCTGGATGTACCGAGAGAGCACAGAGCTCACCTACGCGTTTAGCGGAAGTGACAGCCAGAAGGAACGCGGTCCTGAAGGACAGCTGTCCCAACGGCGCCCGCTCGAGCGGCTCAAACGGGGCCAAGGACAACCGACCGAGGACCAATTGAAGATCCCAAGTCGGAGCCAAGGAGCGTTGCACCGGCTTAACGCGTCGAGCGCCAAGCAGGAAACGCTTCACAAGAGGGTGGCTGAACAAGACATCCCCTCAAACCCCTCATGATAGGAGGATATAGCTGCTGCATATACCCTCACCGTCGAAGCCGACAGTCTATCAAGGAGAGACTGGAGGTAACTAAGGACAGCAACCAGGGGGCAGGAGACTGAGTCCAGGCCCCCCGCCTTACACCACACTTGGAACATACGTCATCTGCCCGCGTAAGCGCGACAGTGGAGGGAGCATGTGCAGTCCAGATGGTAACACCATCAGGATCAAGAACCTGTGCCCCTCAACGTACCCGTCCCAACAACTGACCTAACAGATGTATGGGGAAGAATCCCTGGCGGCACGGCATCGGTCCCAGACCTGCCTGGCCATGTCCAGACGCAATCCTCACCCGTCAGGATGAGGGCCGCCCCGCGACAGTACACCTGCACCCACATTCTCCCTGCCGGGGATGTGGGGAGCCCTTAGGCCGCGCAGATGGAGGACGCCCATAGCCAGCCGCCCGCCGCCTGGTGCAGACAGGGGGAGCGTACTCCTCCCTGTCTGTCGATACACGACACTGACGTCGTATCGTCCGTCCTGATCAACACCATTTGTGGACCAGAAGGACCGCTTTCAACACCAACACATTGAACGTAGCGCAGACCGGGCAGCATGGTTTGCCAGCTGCCCCCTACTGCGTTGGCCCGACGCATCACCAGCGAGGGAGGCGTCGGTGAAAACGCGACGTGAGACAGCGCCGTAACCGTCCTAGGACGGAACCTCCCGAGCGTGTTGACAACACGCTCCGAGATGGATGCCCATAGCCCTCCAACCGTTGACTGGGAAGAGGAATACTCTACATCCAGTGTACAGCAACCCCAGGCTGGTAGAGACCTGCCTGGTACGAGACCTGACGATCCACCTTGACCGCGAAGGACCAGAACGTCATCAGGGCAGAACACTCCGTAACCCCGGATGACGCAGAGGCCCCAGTGCGGCCTCCACGCACTTGGTGAAGATGCGGGGAGCCAGAGAAAACCGAACGGCAGCCTCTGGTACTCATACGCTAACCCTGCAAAGGAAGCGTAGGTAAGCCCTAGGATGGAAGATCGGGGATGCGCATACGCATCCTACAGGTCTATGGAGGAGAACCAGACCCCCACCTGACAGTGTTCAACAGGTAGGAGACGATCCAAAAAATGCTGAACCTTCCCATGGGACAGGTCCAGCCTGGGTCTTACACCCCTCCCTCCCGACTTCTCGGGCAGAGAACACCGGGAGGAGAACGCCACGACGATGGCTTGCTTCGTCCACAGAGATTGGATCTCGTCGACCAGAGCTGTCCCTGCTGGAGACCCCGACAACAGGGTCTGTACCAAACCTGAAAACGGGTGGGGTTGTGTAAACACAAGTCCCCGCCTCACCATTCTCTCCATCTACCTCGACATATGGTACTGCCGTAGTCATATGTGACGACACTCCCAACGCACCCGCCGTCACGTGGCGCAGGTCCGCCAGGAACTGTAGATAGTTGGCCCGGTCCCCCCCGCTGTGCGAAGACAACCCTGGAATCGTGCGAGGAGCGCGTTCCGTGTCGGAACACCTGACCCTGACACCACCCACGAGGCAATCGCACCCAAGGGGGAACCCAGACAGAAAAAGGGCCTGTCTGATACGGGGGGCTTCCGATCAAAAAAGCCCCCCCACTGAACACCCCTCCAGAACATGCTGAAGGAGTCGTTCTGCAGCCGGACATGTAAGGTGTAAGGCCCCCATGGGTTCCTACACACCGTAGCCCTGCAGTGATATCACTACCACCCCAAACCATGTGAGCTGCGACCACTTGCCAATATTCCAGGAGTGGGAGCACCAACATGATACCTGGCCTGGCGAAGGCGAGGCCGGGGAAGCCCGCACTGTGTGCCTCAAAAGGTTTCGAGCCCCCCTGCTGACAACACTTAAGTTGACAGACGTAACACCAGGCTCAACCAACACAGTTCAAGGTGTGGGAGCCGCTTGACAGCACAACATTCTCACGGACAGACCCAGGCTCAGCCATCAACTGGGTGTCAGCCCCTGTCTCCATGAGAAGCGAAGAATGGGGCCGCATACGCTTCAATGAAGGTTCGCGGCCCGCAGCCAAAAGAGAACGCTCAGAGCCCCGCTTCTGGGGATACCAGAGAGAGGATTGAACGGGGAGCGGGCTGCTCGCGGCAAAATGACGACGGAGTGGTTTACCAACACCGAAATCACCCAAAATGGCCGATCCCTCGGCCGCCAAGACTGTCGGCCTCGCGATACCCTGTCGATTCTCCAACCAGGGCACCACTGGCGGGGGAAACATGGCCGCCTGTCGAGGGCCCCGTCATCGCCGCTGACGAGGCCGTGCTCTCTCTTCTTCTGGCTGCGCGGTGTGAGGCGGTGTAGGGCCTAGGACAATACCGCCCGCGCTCCAGCAGAAGACCAAAATCCCCTGCGGAGAGGGGAACCCTGAGCGGTTATAGCTTGCGGCTGGGTCAAAGCTAATAACGTCAACATCCTCGACGGAGTGGTTTACCAACACCGTGCGCGATGTGTCGACGTCGGCCGGCCCTCAAGGCCCCTCCACCAGACACCATTTCTGTAATAGAAAAAACACCAATTCGAACACAGTTCTAATCGTTGCCAATTCCATACCGTGGCGGTACAAGCCTTAACAGCCCACCAGCCACTCGCCAGGCCGACCCATGGTGTCGGCCGGGCGGGGCATTGTTTCAATATATCAAAAACAAAGGACTGACGTTAACATGGAGCACCAGTGGTGATTGCAAACAGCACCCTCCACTGTGGTGTGGACCATGAAAAGGTTAAATGAATAAAAGAGCTAAACCACAAAAACTGTAGAATGAGCAAACCCATACACACAAAGTTTAAGGGGAGACGGACCAGACCCGTCTTCATTCAAAATATTCACAACAGAACACCAGCCCTAGTTTAGCCCATTTACCAAAAAAGGTAAACAAAGCCCCCCCCCCGCACTACTCCCCCAGTATACCGATTGACCGTCAGTATGAATGGTTTGAGAGGAGAGAAAGCTGTAGCAAGACAGACCTTCTCATAGCAGAGTGACAAAATGAAACAATAGCCCCCTACACAGGGCCGCCCCAGGAGATGGGGGGCCTCGCGTCTAAAAACGCACAGGGCCTCACATTTCTCCCAAGCGGCCCTGCCCTTATACTACTGCAGCCTAACGCCAGGCAATGTGGAACCCAAGACAACAATTGCCTGTGCACAGACACGCAACATGTTTACCATGTCGGCTGGACCCATAGCCCCACTACCCGACGCCAACCCAGATGGGAACACCGTTCAACAAACCCCGCCGGAACACAAGGTAATACCTGGCTAGAACCTAGCCACAACCTACCCCGTTGTCAACCCATTTACCCGAAAAAGGTAAATAGAACTCAAAACCCCACAACAGCTACCGACTGACCTTCATTGATGAACCGGGCAAGAGGCGGGAGAGTGACAACATCTCACGGCGGAGACATTAAAACAGCATAGCAATTAGCAGTAGTGATAGCATGCGGCAGTAGCGATAGCATGTTAGCATAGCTTTAGATGTTTTAGCAGCACGCCCAAGACAGCTTGGAAACCATTCCCTGCAGAGAACGTTCACCAAACCATCTTGCCCCTGGTGCCAACACACAACAAGGTTGTGTTAACAACACAAACCAGCATTACTAACACGAATACCCATGCCTGAAGACACAGGGCCTACCTGAGTACAAGCTGGCCCGACAGCCAGCCTTGTACAGCTGAACCTCGATGTGCAGTCATCAAACGAGGAACATCACAGGCCCGTCGTGTCGCCGAAAACATGCGTCGAAGATGCCAGGGGCCAGCAACCTCCGGTAAGCTTCCAACATTATTAATCTTCCTTAATCTTTTCATTCCGCTAGCTCGTATGGTGCACGCATCCAACACGCTGGGACGAAAATAGAGGAAGGGTGTTTCATGACCAGGGTCATGGTTATATGGGCGGTGGCCACCATAAGGGGCGGGGCCCCATACAGGTGGGGTGCATGTGTTTTTGTTCGTGGGAGATACATTAGGTATCACAGGAGATATGAGTATCTCGTAAGGCTCAGAGCGGGACGCGATGCTATACGATATATAACCTTGTGTGGGATAATTAGAACATTTGCGTTCGCAGGTCAGAAGTCCAGCACATTTCCAGGGGCTAGAGACACACAAGGCCTTAATTTAGACAAAAATCAATACAATTATACTGCTTTACAAAAACAACAGGATGGGGGTAAGTGTGCAAATGCTGCTTCTTTTGCATTGTGTTTGAAAATACAACTATTATTTACCATGTTGGCCGTTTTATTTCATCTGTGGCTTTATTTAATTAATTTTGCACTGTGGATATAATCTTTTTATGTGAATTTATGTAAAGTTGCAAAGGAGAGTAAGGGAAGGATAGAGAGAGGCTTACCTGTTAAGCTGTAGCCCTATTTTCAGAAATGTTGCCTAAAGGTACATGCCTAAGTAAATGGAAGATTGCTCCACTTCTACAAGGTCAATTTGCATGTTCTTTTTTTACCTGATTTTATTTGCATCTGTGCCGGTGAATAACACCATGTTACAATTGCGCCGCAAGAGATTTCGCTCACTGAGCTCATTCAGCACCTTCTTGAGATCAAGTGTACAAAAAAAATCTAAGCAAATAAATAAAGGGAAGATGATTAAACAGAAGGATTTGTAGATACAGTAATACATTATAATCCATTTTAATTATAAATTCATATTTGACCTTGAACTTGACCTTGACCTTATTATGGCCAAATCATACATCTATGGATAGGGAAAAGGCTCCTCTTTCCAATGGCAGTGTTAAATCTGGATTTTGTCATTTCCTCGTGGTTTTACGATAAAAGAGATATCATTTGCATTTTTCCGATAAATTCTTATTTTCGGTAAATCTTATAAAACATCGGTAAAAACGAAAATATACACTTTGACTGCTGTTTTGATAGGGTTGCGGTATTTATTTACTCTTGGATACATTTGGAAAAAAACACAACATTAATCCTCTTAACATCCAACATCCAACACATGTGGGCCCTCTTGAGAACGATTCGCGACGCGCCACTTTGCCGACCTCTAGCCGACCTCAGGTGTGCATTTCTTTTAATGCAATATATCATAGATATATAGACAAAATCCGTTCAGCGGTTCTCGAGTTACATGCCGATATGTGAGGCGTGCGCCAAAGTACACATTACCACCCCCGACTCCCGGGGCTCTAGCTCCGTCAATCATTTGGCAATCTCGAAAAACTTGGACAGGGTTGTAGCCAATGAGTGTGGCTTTCCAATGATACCCCACATGGGGATCTAATACGGTCTCTATTGATCGATTTATGATAAAGAAAAGTAGGGTCCCCTTATAAGGGGAGCTTACAGCTTAACAAGTGCCAGACAGCACAGCAAAATTTGCAGATGGTGTCCTTCCCTAATTGTGCCCCTATTTTGGCCTTGCATGATGCCCCTGGGGGGCAGTGGGGCCCCATAAAATGCTAAGGGCCCCATAAAGGCTCTGGAGACAGAGAGAGAGAGAACTTCTGTTTTACTCTACAAAAGTATACAAGTCTGTAAAAGGTTAGCAGGAGATCCACATTGGACCCAATTCAGTGAGATTTGTGACAGTCCTGCAATACGTTTGTAATTAGGTTCTGTGCTGCCTGGATTGGCGATCCGAAGGGGCAGTTCTGTTCTGTTTTCCTTTCTTTTCAATAATTTTGCGTCATTCGGGGTGTTTTCACAAAGCATACAAATACAACTCATCTCTGAATGTCCTGTCGCTCTGCTCTTCTTCATACTTGTGTTTTTATAATTAATGTTTGCCATTTTAACTTCACATTAGCTTTCGGTGGTTCGTTCAGAAGGGAAAGGAGAGGGAGCATCAGATTTAGATTGATTTAAGTCAGTGGTCGTAACTAATGGGAAATTAAGTTTGAATGGATTATCACTCATGGAAAATGTCTTAGGCAAAATCTTTTAATCACCTGTTTAAAAACATTTTAAATTGGAGACTAGTTGGGGCGCCCGAGTGGCGCACCGCATACAGCACTACGGTGCAACACGGCCAACCTGGGTTCGACTCCCAGACCCAGTGATCCTTGCCGAATGTCTTCCCCGGTCTATATCCCATTCTTCCTCTCTCTCTCTCTCTCTACCGGACTGCCTGGTAGCGAAAATCAATAAAAACCTACAAAAACTTAAACTTTTTATTATTCTTTTTTTTTAATCCTATTTTTCTCCACCTGATTTTCTGGGCTTTTCCTCCCATCCCAATTTAGTCATTATGCCAATTCCCCCCTCCCCTACCTGGTCGTTGTGCGTATGTGCCCCCTACTAGTCGGTCAAGGGAGCCCTGAGGTCTACCACATGCTTCCTCCGACACATGCGGCTCTCTTTTCACCTGACAGCGCGGATTCTCATTGGTGAAGTGTAACGCGTGGGAGGTCACACTGCCTACCGGGAGGAGGTTGAGGTACTGGAACGCTGGTGCCAGGACAACAGCCTGCTCCTGAACATTGGTAAAACCAAGGAGCTGATCGTGGATTATAGGAGAGGACAGCAGGAGACACACACACCACTGAGGATTAACGGGGCTACCGTGGACAGGGTGAGCAGCTTTAAGTACCTGGGGGTCCACATCGCAGAGGATCTGACATGGACAACACACATAGACTCAGTCGTAAAAAAGGCGAAGCAACGCCTCTACCACCTGAGACAGTTAAGGAAGTTCAGAGTATCTGGGAAGATACTCCAGTCCTTCTACTCCGGAGCTGTAGAGAGCATCTTGACTGGAAACATCACTGCCTGGTATGGAAACAGCACGGCACAGGACAAGAAGGCCCTACAGAGAGTGGTGCGCTCAGCCGAGCGTACCACGGGTATTGCACTACCACCCCTGCAGGTTCTATACAACAAGAGGTGCAAATCCAGAGCCTGCAGAATAATGAAAGACCCACACCACCCCAACAACAGCCTGTTCATGCTGCTCAGGTCAGGCAGACGCCTGCGAACACCAGCTGCTAGGACAGAGAGACTTCGGCTCAGCTTCTTCCCCCAGGCCATCAGAGCCCTCAACACTGAACTCTCCACACACAAGCACACATGAGCACACGCACAACACACTCACTGTACACGCTCACACACTAGCAGCCACTTTAACATGAGCAGGCACACACTCATGCTGCACACGCCCACACTTATGGCCACTAAGGAAGGGTCACTTTAAAAATAGTATAGTATAACCGGAGATTGTATAAATTAGCATGTACAGAAAGACACTACCAAAGGACCTAGTATGTTCTCCATGCTCTGTAAATAACTTATGTACATATACCGATATGCCCTAACATGTTACTTGTTTATTGCACAATGGTACTTGTTTATTGCACAATGTTGATTCTATTATATGTTATTTGCACATCGTTTCATTGTATACTTATATGCCGTGACAAATAAATCTAGTTAAAGCGCCACTGTGCGAACCGCAGACAGTCTAGTGATACAGAACCCACGAAAAGAACCTAATGGGGAAGTTTTAAAGAGAGAAAGAAACCGACCCCAACAGCACGGCACAGACAGGTAGTTCAGAGTTAGCCAAAGACTAGGGCGTATTTATTTCTGAAACAGGAATGAGCGAAATAACAATAAGAACCACAAAGGGGAGAATGTTCTTGGCAGAGTTGTCTGCGGCTCTGCAGATCGTCCCAGTATTGAGATGGTGAAGCGGCGTAGCGCCACTGCCTCTGCGGCTCTGCAGCTACTCCAGGATCCAACTCGGGAGGAACGGAGAGAGAGAGAGAGTGGTAAATAAACAAGCCAACGGAATACAGAGGCAGTCCAGTCCTCCTTAGCTGAGTCCAGTATAATCACACGTGACTTAATCTTCAGTGTTACCAACACACAAGTTTAGCTGAGTCCAGTACAATCACACGTGACTTAATCTTCAGTGTTACCAACACACAAGTTTAGCTGAGTCCAGTACAAAACAAAAACGGCAAATCTTCAGTGTTATCCAAACACACAGAAAACAGAGAATCCAAAAGGTTCGTTCCAAAAACTCACCAAAACGCAAATGCGCAAAGCGGGCAACGAGGCACAGCTCCAACGGATGATAGAGAAACACAACAGCGGCGACTTCCATAGACGTCCTGAAGAAAAACAGACGAGGCACAACAACGGGGGGAACAGGCAGCAGCAGTGGTAATCCAAAACGACCCGACAACGACTGACAGAAAGACCCGAGTATATGAAGGGCTCTGGAGCGCTGATTACAAACAAACAACAGGTGCGTGACGGCAATTGGTAATTGACCTAGAAGCGTGTGGCGGAAATGAGCCAATCCTCCTCACAGTACCTTGAAGCGTGTGGCGGGAATGGGCCAATCCTCACAGTACCCCCCCCTCCACGGGAGCCACCCGGCGACCAGCCCGGCCCGGCCTGTCCGGATGGGAACGATGGAAGTCGGTGATCAGGTCGGGGTCCATGATGAGCTGGCGGGAGACCCAGCTCCGTTCCTCCGGGCCGTATCCCTCCCAGTCCACCAGGTACTGGAACCCCCGTCCCCGCCGTCGGACGTCCCTTACTGCGTCATTGAGCCCCCTCAGGAAGGTGAGACGAAGCGCTTGATCGTTCCAACCGCTCTCCGTTGCGGCCAGTCTGAACTCCAGCGCGTAGTCGGTGACACTGCCACTGCCCTGCCGGAAGGTGCCCAACCGAGCTCATGGGTCCTGGCCACGAGCTGGGTGGTGGAAAACCCTGCGGAGCTCTGCCACGAAGTCTGGGTAGGAAAAACAAAAATCAGCCCTCATTGACCAGGAGGCAGTAACCCACTGTGCTGCTCGGCCTGAGAGCAGGTTAGTCATGTAAGCCACTTGGGCTCCCTCTGAAGTAAATCGGCTGGGTTGATGAAGGAAAACCAACTCACATTGCATGATGAATGTGGCACAATCCTCGAAGTTACCGTCAAACAAACGTGGTTCGGAGAGACGGGGCTCCCGAGGTGCGAGGTCGGGAGGCGCGGGGTCCGCCACGGCTGCGGGTGGTGCTCTGGCCGAGACTCCTGGAGTAGGTGGCGTTACAAGCAGGGCGTTAAATGCTTCACTCAACGTCTGTAGTTGGTGCAGAATATCAGCCTGCTGATTACCCTGGGCTGTCTGCAGGGTAGCCAGAGAGCTAAGGGACTCCTGAATAGGCTGGACCTGGGCCCGGAGGTCCTGCACAGCAGCCGCAGCCGCACCTAACTGTAGGCTGTGGTCGTTGGTCAATTCGATCTGGACCGCCAACGCTGCCTTGACCCTGTCTGTGTCGGCTGGGGTCGTCATGGTCGGGTCGTAATGTTAAGGTTTGAAACCGACCCCAACAGCATGGCACAGACAGGTAGTTCAGAGTTAGCCAAAGACTAGGGCGTATTTATTTCTGAAACAGGAATGAGCAAAATAACAATAAGAACCACAAAGGGGAGAATGTTCTTGGCAGAGTTGTCTGCGGCTCTGCAGATCGTCCCGGTATTGAGATGGTGAAGCGGCGTAGCGCCACTGCCTCTGCGGCTCTGCAGCTACTCCAGGATCCAACTCGGGAGGAACGGAGAGAGAGAGAGAGTGGTCAATAAACAAGCCAACGGAATACAGAGGCAGTCCAGTCCTCCTTAGCTGAGTCCAGTATAATCACACGTGACTTAATCTTCAGTGTTACCAACACACAAGTTTAGCTGAGTCCAGTACAATCACACGTGACTTAATCTTCAGTGTTACCAACACACAAGTTTAGCTGAGTCCAGTACAATCACACGTGACTTAATCTTCAGTGTTATCAACACACAAGTTTAGCTGAGTCCAGTACAAAACAAAAACGGCAAATCTTCAGTGTTATCCAAACACACAGAAAACAGAGAATCCAAAAGGTTCGTTCCAAAAACTCACCAAAGCGCAAATGCGCAAAGCGGGCAACGAGGCACAGCTCCAACGGATGATAGAGAAACACAACAGCGGCGACTTCCATAGACGTCCTGAAGACAAACAGACGAGGCACAACAACAGGGGGAACAGGCAGCAGCAGTGGTAATCCAAAACGACCCGACAACGACTGACAGAAAGACCCGAGTATATGAAGGGCTCTGGAGCGCTGATTACAAACAAACAACAGGTGCGTGACGGCAATTGGTAATTGACCTAGAAGCGTGTGGCGGCAATGAGCCAATCCTCCTCACAGTACCTTGAAGCGTGTGGCGGGAATGGGCCAATCCTCACAGAAAGGTTTTTGTGTAAAATTAGTTATTGGGCCCATTGTTCCTACAGAGACAGCAGCAGACACAAGAGGAAGAGAAGAAGTCTGTTAACCCTTTCACTGCGTCAATACAGTAGGGTAACCCTTTCACTGCCACACAACAAAGGGTTAACCCTTTCACAACCAAACTACAGAAGGTTAACACTTTCACTGTTTGCGGACCCATTGTGTGTTCTGTATTATAGCTATGGAGACAATAGTATGGCTCATTTGACAGGCACTGTTTATAGTCCAACATTGACAAACCAGTTTGTTTCTACATACTTTAGTTTGTGCCCTATTCCACGCTAAACATCGCCCCATTTTGAAATAATCCAGTCTCGTTTTCTAGATAGTCGAGATATGACGTGTTATATGCATTGGCGCAAATCGTTCGTTTTTTTTTTTACGAAGCTGCTATCGTTACCAAAAGCATGTTTTAGGTTCGGTAAAATACGACGATGTGATCAATACAAAAGCATGTTTTAGGTTTGGTCAAATACCTAAAATAGACCTTATCTTAGTCAGAAGGTACTCCAAAATGAATAATCCCAGTAGTTCCATCACGATCGCAATTACTCGTGTGCATTGGGCCTGGCTATAATACGGGAAACAATAGGTTTCAGGCGAGCAAATCTCCGACAGATAGCTGTGTTCTGATTCACTTTGAGGGGGAGGGGATTCCTGCAGCCAGGCACAGAGAGAGAGAGACACCTTAGAGACCCAGTTCAAAAGGTAGGCGATACTGCCACCTGTCGGGATTCGATTGTCATTGCAATTATAACGTAGGCAGCGGTGCCAGGGAGACACAGGCAGGTCCGTGCGAGTGTTTAGAATGGGAAAAAAGAAAAAAAGAAAAAAAAAAGGATCTAAAAACGAGAAAACCTGTTTTTGGCGCTCAACGGTTGGATTTGAAACACGAGAATTCCCTTTTTTGGCGCAGGAAAGAGTTAACTGGGACAAAACATACACAAGAGCATGTCTGGTAGTATGGCAGAAATATACAGCTTTACATTTTACTTTTTACTTTTTATTTAACCTTTATTTTAACCAGGCAGGTCAATTAGGAACAAATTCTTACTTACAATGACGCCCTGGTGAGAGGACAAAAGGGCCTCTCGAAGGGTAACAGGGAAATAAAATAGAAAAGAGACAGACGAGGTTAGGTAAATAATTACAAGGTATGTAATACATGAAGCAGAACAGACTAATTACAGTTAAAAGGCTGGGTGACACTTGCAGGTGTGTGTAAACAACTCTGTGATAGAGTCCTTAAAAGTATTGAGGGGGATCAATTTGTCCATTTTCAAGTCTTTTGCATCTCGTTCCAACTGCTGGGAGCAGCAAATTGTACGGAGGGTTGACAGAAGGAAGTGTTACTGTTAACACGGGGAACATCTAGCGAGATACGGTGAGCACCTCTGGTGTAAATGGTAAATTAACTGCATTTATATAACGCTTTTATCAAAAGCACTTTATACAACTCATGCCTCACATTCACCCACTCACTCATGCAAGATGCCGACCTGCTCATCGAGAGCAGTTAGGGGTTAAGCGTCTTGCTCAAGGACACTTCGAGACGCTGCCGGGAATAGAACCTGTCAAAGATGGGATTAAAAAAAATTCTTATAATAATAATTTATATTCTCCTTTGGTTCATTACAATTTACTCAAGCATAGTAACATACACAATATTTACGAAACTGGAAATACATTCCCTGAGGTCCATAGATGTCCCTAGATACCAAGAACATGCAAATGGACCTTGTAGAAGTGGAGCAATCTTCCATTTACTTGGGTATGTACTTTTAGGCGAATTTTCGGAAAGTATGGCTAGGGCTTATGAGGTTAAGTCTTTCACCTTATAGAAGAAACCGTGTTCCTGACATAAACCAAGTCATGGAAATCTCCAGTCTAATTTAACTGGGGTACAGTGGCTTGCCGCCTGATGCTCACATTTGCATATTTGATATATGACATGTCACTGTAGCATTATGCATTAAGATTTTAGGGCTCAAAGGTGAGCAGTAAATGTATCTCAGTCTCTCTCTCTCTTTCTCTCTCTCTCTCTCTCTCTCTCTCTCTCTCTCTCTCTCTCTCTCTCTCTCTCTCTCTCTCTCTCTCTCTCTCTCTCTCTCTCTCTCTCTCTCTCTCTCTCTCTCTCTCTCTCTCTCTCTCTGTCTCTCTCTCTCTCTCTCCCATATGCTTGCACCCCATATTTTGATAATCACCACTAATGTATATGGTCTGCTACATTGTCATGTACATGCTGGGGGGGGGGGGGGGGGGTTGTTAGAATAAGACAAGGGCCCCATCTTTTATGTTGAACCGGGCCCGCTGAACCTTAAGGCTGCCTATGTGTCACCATAGCGCATTTAGGAGATTTTCAAACTTAAGCAGGGCTCATGGAAAATCTAATAATAAAATAATCTAATTAACAAAAAAGGCCAAAAGGCAGCCTAGAACACAGTGTAATCTTCTCTGTAGCAGATATTGCTGCCTCATGCCCAGAACATACACCCCCCCCCTGTTGCCACCGTAATCCACTCCACATTAGTAGCATGGCGTGCTAGCATGATCCTGCAGCTCTGTGCACACCTGGTCTCTCTCACACAGACAGCAGGTCTAGACATAGAACACTCTCATAGACAGCAGGTCTAGACATAGAACACTCTCACAGACAGCAGGTCTAGACAGAACACTCTCACAGCCAGCAGGTCTAGACATAGAACACTCTCATAGACAGCAGGTCTAGACATAGAACACTCTCACAGACAGCAGGTCTAGACATAGAACACTCTCACAGACAGCAGGTCTAGACATAGAACACTCTCACAGACAGGCCTAGACAACTTCAAGCACACAATTAAAAAACCTGCCACACTTGTTTGTCTTGGATGGGGATGTGGTAGGGATTGATGTGTGGGGTGTTTGGGGGACTGGCTGTTCCGGGGGGGTTCACATGCCTTCGAGCAACATTGTACTATTGTACTTATTTTATGCCTATTCTTATGTCTGCACGTTTACGTTGCACTACTTTTATTGTCTTTTATACCTATTCTTATGTCTGCAATTTATGCATTGTTTTTTATTCTGTCAATTGTGTGCTGATTTTATGCCTATGTTAATTTATACAAATTGCTGTGGGGCACTCTGGACTGCGGCCCATATGTGAAAAGTGCTATATAGATAGTTTTTTTTTTTTTTTTTTATCTTTCTTCCCCTCCTTTTTCCCGATTTTTCTCCCATCCCACCCTTCCTGGTTGTTGCGTACTTTCCCCTACTGTTGGTCCGGGAGACCGGAGACTGTCACATGCTTTCCTCCGACGCATGTGCAGCCTGGGGCAGGCCAACCTGGCCGCGCAGGTTCTCACCGGGGAGAGTGTAGCGTGTGGGAGGCCACACTATCTCTCCTCAGTTCCACTTCCAACCCTCGCTGAGCAGGCGCCCCGACCGAACTGTAGGGGTCGCTGTCCACAACGCCCAGGACCCACCCTTCAGCTTTCTCACCCCCTGATACAGCCAATTGTATCAGTGTGAGAGGCCAGCCAAGCTGATAGCAACGCCGGGAGCTGGATTCGAACAGGCGAATCCTAGTGTCTCCCGGTGTTGGTGACGAACGTAATCTCCGTGCGCCACCTGCGCCACCTGCCCCCCCTCTATATAGATAGTTAATATTTATTATTATTATATTGCAAAAATGTATGCATTAAAATTTGTGCTGTCAGGCGATTAAAAAAATGTATCTAATTAATTACAGGATTTGTAATTAATTAATCTAATTAATCACATTTTAATCGCATAACTATTTTATGCCTGATATTCTGTATTTTATAATCATATCTCAAATTGCATGTGTCCGGATGGCAGAATTCAGTACTGTATCTACAAAACCTTCTGTTTAATCATCTTCCATCTATTAATTTGCTTAGATTTTTCAGGTCTGGTCAATTTGAGCATGGTGTTATTCACAGTCAAAGATTTAAAAAATTTTTACTCAAGCCTAGTAACAGACACAGTATTTCTGACACTAGGAATACATTCCCTGAGATCCAGAGATGTCCCTAGAATCAGATACCAAGAACATGCAAATGGACCATATTAAAAAAAAAAGTCTGTAAATGTGTATTCTACGTTCTTGTGGAATGAATGAGATAAAAAAAAGTTTTTATTAATTTTGAGTTAATTTGCTGTGTAATTAATTAATCTAATTAACGCGATAAATTGACAGCCCTAATTAAAATGTCTGTAAAGTCTCGACGACATTGAAAATGAGGGTGACCTCAATTGTCTTATCGAGAATAAATAAAGGTTTGAATGAATGACTTGTTACATCTTTGAACTGACCTTGTCTCCTTAGGTAACACATGGGCAGAGGCTGCTGCCCAACAAGCTGCGTTAACCTCCTTCCGTAGCGGTACCTAGATTTCTTAGGACCCCTATAATATAGCCCCTAAAGGATGTTACAGGTCAGAGACAGACGAAACTGTTCACCGGCCATGTGATCAGGAACTTAACTGACAGCCCAGGGAGTTGTCCCAGCGTTCTTTAAAACCACCTCCATCATGCCACTGGCACTCAAGCTACTTATACACCTCCACATAACCCATATAACTATGTATGATAGCATGTACAATAATGCTGTATATACGGTATATATATATATATATATATATATATATATATATATATATATATATATATATATATATATATATATATATATATATATATATATATATATACGCATGTCTGTATATACCTGCATATAATCCTTTTTACATATCTGTAGATACTATATCTATATCTGTACATATCCCTACCTACTCTTACTAGTTAGCTGCTGGCCAGTATGACTAACATAGTGTCTTTATACCTGTATCACTCACTGTACATACAACCTCCCATTCATCAGCAAGATACTTTTTTGTTGTTTCAATACAAATAAACTCTTTTCTCAAAGAAAACAACATCATGGAGGAATTTCAATCAGGCTTCAGAACGCACCATAGCACTGAAACTGCTCCTACAAAAATAATTAGTGACCTCAGAATAAACTCTGATGCAAACAAAGTCTCAATTCTCATCCTATTAGATCTACTGTAAGCGCAGCGTTTGACACGATCGACCATGATATCCTAATAAATCGTCTAGAAAAGTCTTTCTGACTATATGTATTAAACTGGTTCAGAACATATATCAAAGGGAGAAAATATAACGTCAGGCTTGGAGATCATTCTTCTGAGAAACATGCCACTCGGAGACATCATTAGAAAGCACAATGTATGTTTCCATAGTTACGCAGATGACACACAATTGTACATCTCCGGTGAACCAAATGATCACACAGCTATAAACTCCATTTCCGCCTGTCTCTTAGCAATAAACAAAAGGATGACGAACAACTTCCTAAAATTAAATGAGGGCAAAACTGAAATCCTACTAGTCGGTCCTATAACAAAAAGAGAAATGTTACAGAGCAATATGGGGCAACTTACTCCTTGGATCAAACCCGAAGTTACAAGTCTTGGTGTTATAATAGACTCAGACCTAAGCTTTAAATCATACATCAACAAGGTGACAAAAACATAATTTTTCCACCTTAGAAACAGCTACGGTACGGCCGTTTATAAATCAAAAAGATGCTGAAAAACTGATCCATGCCTTTATCTCAAGCCGATTTAACTACTGTAATGCACTCCTCACTGGCCTCCCAAAAAAAACACAGAACGACTCCAACTCATTCAAAACTCGGCAGCTAGGCTACTAACTAGAACCAAGAGGAGAGACCACATCAGTCCTGTATTAGCTAACCTACACTGGCTTCCGGTAACATTTAGAATTGATTTCAAGGTCCTCCTCCTTATATACAAAGCACTAAATGGAACAGGACCAAGCTACATTGCAAATTCTCTAGTCAACTATGTGCCTCCTAGAACATTGCGATCATCTACTACTGGTCTATTGAAGGTTCCAAGCCACAGTCTAAGGAAAATCGGGGATGCAGCCTTTGCAAACTATGCACCAAAGTTATGGAATACACTACCTATATGAACATTAGGGAAGCTAGATCTCTTAATATTTTCAAAAATAAGCTAAAAACGTACCTCTTCACCATAGCCTTCTAATACACCCCGCTGTTGATTGTATTGTAGCACTATTTTACTCTGTCCATTCTATTACATCATTTTACTATCTATTCTATTATTCTATTATTGCACTGCATTATTTTATATATTTTTTAATCTATTCTATTCTACAATTGTATTGCACTGCACTATTGCACTATTTTACTTACTTACTTTATTTTATCTTACTCTTTTTATTAATGTCTATTTAAAACTGAATCAAACCATAAACAATGTGGCCTGTTGGGATGTTCGATCCTAATGTAAAAAACAGATTTTATATGTCTGCACTTTATGTGCTCATTCTATCTGTTGTGAAGCACTTTGAGCTGCAGTTTCTGTATGAAAGGTGCTATACAAATAAAGTGTATTATTATTATTACATATTAATACTACAATGCTGTACATCTGATTAACACTATTACTCTGTAGTACTCAATTGTTATTTTATACAGGTTTAATCACCTGTACATTGTATATTACTATTGCACTTTACTGTTTACTATTTGCACTCTGGTTGGATGCCAAACCTCTTTTCATTGTACTGCACTTGTGCTGTATAATGACAATACATTTGAATCGAATCTAATGTAATCTAAACTAAACAAATCTAATGTAATCTAATCTAAACTAAACTAATCTAATAGAATCAAATCGAATAAAATAAAATAAAATAAAATAAAATAAAATAAAATCGAATCGAATCTAATCTAATCTAATCTAATCTAATCTAATCTAATCTAATCTAATCTAATCTAATCATGCTAACCAATGCTTGTCTGCGTCCAACACAAATCACTGCACAATGTGTCTTTGTCTCCCAGGTGGACGGGTCCCCACCTAGTGCTCCTGGTCATCCAGGACAATGATAAACCTCTCAAGGTCACCGGGGACGGACCCATTAGTCTAGATGGAAACATAGGTCCACCTGCATGGTCTGGATTTTTTTCGCCACCTGTTTTTTCTTAATCCTTGAAGTGTCTATTTTAAGATTTTAACAGGTAACAGGTTGAAATAATGTCCCATGGGGTTTATTTTTAACCCTTTATTACACCTATCCTGAATGAAAATCTGAAAAAGAAGAAAAAGAAAACAGCTTAACTTTTGAAGTTAACAACATATAGAGACAAATTAAAACATTTCCCCAAACAATATTGACCCAAGGAATTCAGTAAAACTTTTATTTTTAAGATTCAAACACATCTTGATTCTATTTCAGGACAAGAAAATGCAGAAAAAAAAAGCTGAAAATGTTTAGATCACATCTCTATTTTCCCACGTTACTCAAATGTAGTCCATCAGATGACTTGCATTATGTATGGCCATGGTCCAATGAAGTCAGTTGATGCTGTGCGGGCCAAGATGCTGCAGAAAATGGTGGGTCTTGATAAAGTCCTGGCTGCAAAATCCAAAGTAGACCTTGAACACCTGCCTCCTCCCAAGGTCTGTCTCATCCCACATGTACAGCGAGTCAACTTCAGAGTTGCCTGCTACAAAAGAGCAGACCAGCCAATATTTGAGAGGCCCAAACCCTATGATCAGGATATGGGCTGGGAGAAGATGATGGATGATGAAGCCTGTCTGGACGATTGGACCCATCCTCCCTCCTTCTCTTGTTGAGGTACTGGCCCAGAAAGCGGAGTCAGAAGAGCAAGAAGCTCTTAATAAGGAGGCAGATTATGCAAAACATAAAGTGGATGAGGAGGATGGAGAGTACGAGTGTGATGAGGATGGAGATTGGAGAGATAGACTTTGACGATCTCTTTGATGATGATGATGATGATGATGATGATGATGATTATAGTTTAGGTTTTAATGTTGTGCCAACAGAGAAGATGTACTGTAATATTACTTTGTTTGAACCTTAACAAAACATATTTCACTGGATTTCAAATTGTATAGGAAAATGTGTTCATTTGTCTATGTAGGACGAATTAGTCTTTTCACATTAGTCTTCCACTTTTGGCACTTCCTCTTGTTTACACAAAATTTACAATATTTAGGGCATAGCAGCATGATACAATCTTTATTAACATTGTATTTCCAATATTAACGTCAAATGTATCTCATCTGATGGACTACATTTGCGTAAAGTGGGAAAATAGAGATGTGATCTAAACATTTTCATCTTTTTTTGCATTTTCTTGTCCTGAAATAGAATCAAGATGTGTTTGAATCTTAAAAATAACAATTTTACTGAATTCCTTCGGTCAATATTGTTTGGGGAAATGTTTAAATTTGTCTCTATATGTTGTTAACTTCAAAAGTGATGCTGTTTTCTTTTTCTTCTTTTTCAGGTTTTCGTTCAGGATAGGTGTAATAAAGGGTTAAAAATAAACCCCATGGGACATTATTTCAACCTATTACCTGTTAAAATCTTAAAATAGACACTTCAAGGATTAAGAAGAAACAGGTAGCGAAAAAATATCCAGACCATGCAGGTGGACCTATGTTTCCATCTAGACTATATGGCTTGAGACGCCGATCAGCCCACTGCTCCACGGGCACACCGGTGATGGATCGGCTGCACTTGGAGTGAGGGTGCCATAAAACTTTCTGCTGACTCCCTCTTCATGCCTGGGCCTGGGCCTTACACCACCTACTCACCTCATTCCATTGTTACTGCATCCAACACAAATCTGTCATACTGCCTTACTGATAGCCATAACTCATGCTTATGCTTATGCTTATTCTGATCATTCAAAGATGAATTAGAACTGCTTAAAGGAACATGCCAACATTATGGGGAAATACGCTTACCGTCTTCTTCAGAGTCAGACAAGAAGATAAGATACTAATTTCCTCTGTGTGCATTCAGTAGAAAAAGCTATCCGGGTGTAAGCTAGTCTTAGCAGAAATTAATGGAAGTGAATACAGACCATTAGCCTAGCTGTAAACCAAAACCAAAAAAAAAAATAGTTTTAAGCTAGGCTAGCCGATAGCTTTCTACTGAACACACAGAGAGCCTACGTCAGTTTCAGTAAAAGGCAAGGTATGGCGAGGAGGGGGGGGGGGGGGGGTGAAGGGGGGGTTTCCACCCCTTGGTGGATTTTTTTTGTCAAATCAGTTGTGCAATAGTCACTTTTGGTGAGTTGTTTCTATACAATTCAGTTATATGACATTTAGGTATGACACAGGACTACACAAGCATTTTTAGTATAGAAATGTGTCAACAGACTAAAGCAGGGAACCACAATATTTTGCATACGAATTATGCAGAATGTAATATCATAACTGTCTATTATTTTTCTTGCAATTGAGCCAATTTTCCTTAGGTACGGTTTTGAGGTGTGTGTTCAACAGAATGTAGTATCAAAAACACATTCACAAAAAGTATGGGTTACTGAATGCTGAACTGCACTATTATAATCACTAATCACCTTACCTGTGTCCCTGTATCACTTGTCTCTGCTGCCCTTTGATTAAAAAACTTCCCTATGTCCACTTTCCTTTTTTTGGGCATTAGTCACAGTAAAAGTCACCTAGTAAAAGTGAGATAATTGACAATATCAAAACATGCTAGGGCTGTACCGAATAGTTCGAAGCTGCGTTCATAATGTTGACATTCGAATTCTAAATCAACAAAATTTTTTTTTTTTTTTTTTTTATTTTACATTTTTATTTGCCAAGGGCATTGGCGAGTGCCATACCTTGCCATACCAGAATGACGCCCCTGGCCTACGTTACCCCTATCTGTCTATGTGACTCACCCCTATCTATCTACGTTACTCACCCATATCTGTCTATGTCACTCACCCCTATCTATCTACGTTACTCACCCCTATCTATCTACATCACTCACCCCTATCTGTCTATGTCACTCACCCCTATCTGTCTACTTTACTCACCCCTATCTGTCTACATCACCAACCCCCTATCTGTCTACGTCACTCACCCATATCTGTCTACTTTACTCACCCCTATCTGTCTACTTTACTCACCCCTATCTGTCTACTTTACTCACCCCTATCTGTCTACATCACCAACCCCCTATCCGTCTACGTCACTCACCCCTATCTGTTTTCGTCACTCACCCCCTATCTGTCTACATCACTCATCCCCCATCTTTCTATGTTACTCACCCCCTATCTTTCTACGTCACTCACCCCCTATCTGTCTATGTTACTCACCCCTATCTGTCTAAGCCACTCACCCCTATCTATCTACGTCACTCACCCCTATATGTCTATGTCACTCACCCCTATCTATCTACGTCACTCACCCCTATATGTCTATGTCACTCACCCCTATCTATCTACGTCACTCACCCCTATCTATCTACATCACTCACCCCTATCTGTCTATGTCACTCACCCCTATCTGTCTATGTTACTCACCCCTATCTATCTACGTCACTCACCCCTATTTGTCTGCGTCACTCACCCCATGTCTGTACTACGCACCCAGTTTTGTCTACTCCCCCTGTATACATACTTTGTTAGCTCTCCGTTCTGCAGAGATCCAGGGCAGTGCATCCACCGCTGTACTCTGGATCTCTCTCCACCCTCCATGTACTTTCATTAAATTCCAGCCTCCCTCAACCGAAGACTCTCTGATGTCCGCCTCTGTGAATAATCTGTTTAGGTTTAACAAGATTATTCCTAATCACTGCAGTATGTGAATACCTGGCTTTGTTGTGCGTCTTTGCTGGAGGCGAGACAAGCACTCCCAGACCCTGACTTTGCCAAACGAGAAGGCAGCCCCTGTGGTCATGCATCACTGCCCCCCCCCCCCCCCCCCCGCCCGCCACCAGCCAGGCCCCCGCCACCACCAGTCAGCCCCCCACCACCACCGCCAGCCAGACCCCCACCACCACCAGCCCGCCACCAGCCAGGCCCCCGCCACCACCAGTCAGCCCCCCACCACCACCGCCAGCCAGACCCCCACCACCACCAGCCCCCCCCCCCCCCCCCACCAGCCGGCTCCAGGTGGATGGTCTTCCTCGCTATTCTGTTTCATCTCTCCATTCCTCTTCCCTCCCTGCACCGTCTGCAGTATAATCCAAGGCATGTTGTTTCAGGGTGACGGTAGCTATGGGATGGATTTATAAGATGAGATGAGATGAGATGATCTCATCTTCATATATTCCTTTATTGGTCCTTTATTGATTGGAAATTCAGGTGTCACAGTGGCACGGGGGAGGGGGGAGGGGAGGTACAGGTATGGGCAGGGTAGAGAATAGAAAGACAAAACATATAGGTAATGAAACATTTTAATATGAATATAAAATATGTATGAATAGTAAACGGTAAAGAAATAGGTCTATACCTACCTAATGCTTTCACTGTCTACAACTGCCCTACACTGTAATCATAATAATCACAACTACCTACCTCTACCCATATAACTCTGTATGATAGCATGTACAATAGTGCTGTATATATTTTTTTATGTATATATATTTATATATCCATATCTGTCTGAATATATCTGCATACAATCCTTATATATACCTACTTATACACCTGCATATAACACATGTAGTATATTCCTACAGAATCCCACAATAATCTAAGGTTATTGTAGTACAGGACAATGGGATTGCTTATCTGGAAGGAGGAGAAAGGGTTCATAGTGATAGAATTGTTGGTCTCCTCATCTGACTTAAAGCAGATGAAGAAATAAACGTGTAGCCAGACAAACCATGAACTATAGTTCAACTCAACATTTATTTGAGCCAGAGGCCAAGGTGAATAAGAAGTTGCCTTTCGCATACAAAAGATTATCATAAAACATTAACATGGCTGCCGTGTACAGGAATCACAATAAGGTTTGCATCTCAAACCCCAATATGTACAGAAACAGTCACTCATTAACATAATTTGAACATACATTGACAATACTGTAAGCCCTTTTTGTATGTAAGTGTTGAGCACCGGTCGTAAACCGAGGTCAGATTGATTATCCCATAACTCTTTAGTCCGAATCCCAGCTTCAAGCAGCGTCCCGCGAAGCGTGAGACTTCTAGGACTCAATTTGTCTATAACGTTCAGGGCTTAAACTCAGCAGACCTCGGCTCACACACAGGAACCCCCCGTCCCCTCCAGTAATACAGTTGATTAAATGGAGTTGCAGGGTATATTTTTTATTCTATTTGCACTGGGAAGGACTCTCTTTACTTAGATGAGGTCCATTTTCCCTATCCTATGTACACGTATTCTCACTATATGGCTTTACTTGATAATCCCATTATACAGAATGCACCTTTAGTCCTTAATGCATAATCATAAGTCTCCTTTTACTCCGTAGGGATAAAGCCTATAGTTATAGTTATATCCCCATTATAGCTAGGGATAAAGCCACTTACACATCTTATCACTATATGGCATTACTTGATAAAACCAGGCTTGCCGAACCCACCTTTCTCCTCCTCCTCCGTCTGGGGAAAAAGTTCTTTTTTATATCATATATTAGGCACAATACAGGCACATTGGTGCACATTATCATTATTATTATTATTATTATTATTACTGGTAAAGTTACAATGCAAAAATACATCTCCATCCTTACCCGTCTTTTTGGGAAAAATAGAAGCAAAACGTGGTTTCCAAAAGAGGATTGTTTTTATTTTTTAACAGTAGAAAATTACATTTAAGGGTTCAGTTTCATTTATAAAAGTACACAGGTTTTTCAGCTTACTATATATCAGGTTTCAGTCATCTCCTCAAAATCTCTCAAAAAAGTCTGGCTCTTGCCTCCGCAACAGTCTCTTTTATTTGACATTATACCATATTCCTGATTGGTCGAAGAACATTGATGTCACAGGATCGTCATTTAGTTTAGCAAACCAACATACAGTACATAATTCGTTATGAACTCCTCCTTCTTTGTATTACTGGTAGTTATCTAACAGTAACAGAAAGTCCCTTTTCCCTTCAAAACGTACAACGGCTTTGTCTGGGGGAACCACGTGACTGGGGCCCTTCATAGTATCTTCTTAAAGAATCCCTCCAGACAAATCCCTCCTTTTTTACACATTTATTCTTTTAGTATTTTTCTTTACTGACAGTCAATTATAAGCATGCCATTTTGAAAACTCTTACTGTACACATTTTAAACATTTAATTGTTATATAGTTTCTTTTCTTTCTTTAAGATCTCCCCACTAGTTCCCGGACTCTGTCTTTCAACCCTCAACCCTTAATCCCCTGGTCGTCTGAAAGGGTTAAGCTCTTACAGCTCTCTCTCTCCCTTCTGCAGAGGCCCACATTCCCCAGGGTTCCTCCCTTCTCACAGACACCCGGGACCTTGTCTGCAGATATTAAAGGCTCATTTCCATTTTTTATAAGTAGAGCCAGCTATCCTCCAGAGTTCAGTTTAAAGATTATACTGGTCACATAGGAACGACTCAGGATGTCATTGTCCAAAAGTGTCGCTTGTTTTGTGACACTTCACACCCACTCTGCCATCCTGTGAGGTCTTTGTCCATTGTTAATTGAATAATTGAAAAATAAAGCATATGATTACATATGAAAAATAGGTATATAGGGCTGTATTGGAACGACTCAGGATGTCTGTTTCAAAATGTGTCATTTGTTTTGTGACACTTTACACCCACTCTGCCATCCTGTGAGGTCTTTGTCCATCGTCAATTGAATAATTGAAAAAATGAAGCATATGATTACATGTGAAAAATAGGTAAATAGGGCTATATTGTTACATAAACAACAAAAAAAAAATTCAAAATAGAAATCACTGTTCTTCTTTAGAGAACAGGGCTTTTGCTTTTAAAAATAGTAATCACTGTTCTTTCTCAGAGAACAGGGCTCTTGCTTCTTTTTTGATTATATTTCTACCAACATTGGTAAGGTGATTTTGATGACTTTCGTGCTTTCTTCGGCCTCTCGTAGTCCGCCCAGCCTCTGGAAGATGGTGGCGATGTACTTGTACCGGGGACTTCTTGTCTTGACCCCCCGGATCGAGAGGCCAGGGATCTTGGGTCTGGCAGGCCTTGACCTTTTTCACCTCCCCTGACTTCTTGACCGACCACACTACTGTGCTCGGTGGAGGGCAGGACAGGATAAATCTTCGGATCCCTCCGCGCATAACGGATTCCAGATTGAACTTTGATGTTGGACGTGCTCATCTTAGGGTAAAAGATCAAATCCATTCTATAATATTCGCAGCTGTTTCCCCAGCTCTTGACGGTCGCCCATGTCTTGCCGAAATTTGTGTCACCCTCTCGGGTAACCATGTAGATCTTCACCCAGGCCGGGAGGATACCGGCCCAGTTACCTCCCACCAGAACATGGGCGACACTGGATCTCTCTTCTGACGCAGCGTCCAAGTAGAAGAAGTCCTCGTACTGCATCCTGGTGAAAGGGTCAGAATAAGGTCTTCTCCCGGGTTTTATTCCCACTATGTCAGGCCAACTGGCAGGGGACTTAAGTTCTTCATTTGTCATCACTCTGCCAGTTCCTGTATATAACTGAGATCGTTGGCCGTCATCTACAGCGTCCCATTTTCCTCTCTGGAGCGTTATTTTCTTCATCCAGGTTACTCCTAGGCCCAGAGACAATTTATCCTCCGGTGTTGTCATCGCAGTTGCTGTCTGGCCCTGGTCAGGCATTTTTGGTGAAACCAGACTTGGTGATGATGACACGAGGGCCGCTCTCAATCTATCAAGGGGGTCTTGATCCAAAATACTCAATACGCTATCACCATGTAACATAAGTTCGTCTGAGATGGTATATCCCTTAACCGCCATTCTCCGGTGGTGTCTGTTCGTTCCAGCGTTTCTGACTAGTGTGTGAGAGAGACAACACTGGTCCTCTTTTATCTTCATTTCAGAAGAGGCTCCGTCATAGTTGAAGGCCAAATTCTCTTTTTTGCATAATTTACGGCCCTCCCTGACCGGGAGAGGAGGCCCATACGACGTAGTAGATTTATTGTAATAATGACCCCTATTATCACAATGCAGGGGAGGGCCCATCTCACTATCCCCATCACCACCGCCCTGGCTGTCTGTACCATGGAAGTGGCAAAATTCCAAACATCACCCACTCCATCTGCCACGGCCCCCCCTATATCTTCAGCTGCACGCCCGATAATGGTACCGAGTACTATCGCAAATTGAGTTATGTCTCTCCTCCTGCTCCATTCGTCCACATGCGGTGCCCGATCCTGTGAACAGGACCCGTTTGTCATGTTGTTAGCATGCGAAATGGGAAAAACACCATCCAGGTAGAATCCTCTTGTTGTCCAGCCAAACCCCGGACCCAGCCCTCCTCCCGTTTCCAAATAATCAGATATGGGTTTCCATGGGGATACAAAGTCAAACAGGGCCTTGTTGCATCCCGTACAGGTGTTAAACAGATGGTGATTGTTTCCCCGTCTGTTATTGCAGTACTGGGTATTGATGAAATTCCATCGGTTCAACAGGTATGCCTCCGGTGGCCAATAGTAGGGGAATCCTCTATCCAGGGTGTGTTCAAACAGCGTTGCTAGGGGTCCGCATTTTGAAGTTTTTGCCTGCCATGTGGCTTCATTCTGTCTATCTCCCCATTTCGCAGTGGGAGAAGAGCGGTAGCAGTTAGCCACTATCAAGGGGATGCTCACCTGCCGGGGGAATTTTGAGTCATAATACAGTGTTCCACCCTCCCCCGAAACTGCCCTCCATCTCATTAGGTCACTGGTGTCCCGTGAGGTTGGAGAGTCAAACCAGTGCATATTACTCCATGCATGTTCCTGCGGCGGAGGGTTACGCACAATGTAGTACCTTTCTACCATTCTTCGAGGGTCGCATCCTATCTCCTGAGCCTTAGCCAGAGGGAGAGTGCCCCAATGGATCCACGTACTGTTAATCCCATCCCGGGATCTCCCCCTAGTCAGGGTCCTAGTAGAAGCTAGGTCCACCATAGCTGAGGTAGCTTCCTCCACATGTAGGTGCGGATAAGTATCCTTCTCTGTACACAGACTCTGATCATTCTGCGTACAATACTGTTTCCCCCATTTACCATAAGTTGTTCCGGGGTAGGCCCCGAGCTGGGCCCCCGTCGCTCTGAAGCTTGGTTCCAGACCCCACCTCATTATGTAGCCACTAGAGGTCTTTCTAGTGAGAATAAGAGGTGGGGGTAGTAGGATTTCGCCTAATTGTCTCTCTTTAATGTTTACCATAGTGAATGGTAGCTGTGGATCCTTTTCCTTCCAATCCTGTACCCACTCCAATATATCCTCTTTTTCTGATCCATCGGGATTGAGGTTTGGATTAGGTTTGCTTTCTTTTGGGGGATCTTTGTTATTGCTCCCCACCGCCACTACCAATGCTCCGGGGTATGGGGTGCTGGAATTTGGGTCTATATGCCTACCCACATTTAGTTGGAACCCCAAAACCTGAGCAGCTAACTGTTGGTGGATGAACAGGGTCAACTTGGTCTCTTCCGTATCTGGCTCCTTCTGCCAGCATGCCGCCACCAGGTTGACCTCCTCATCCGTGAGGCCTATTCCTGCATAGGCCCTCCATTCATTGAGGGGCCGTTTTGCCCACCTGCTGTGGTATCTGTCGAATTTTGAGGGTTCTGGGTATACTCTATACCTCCTCAAATAATTCCTGAAATTCACACGACAGGTGGCTTCCTGGCCCAGAGTTCCATTCGAGTATGGGCGTGGGACCCCCATATTCCGTGCTTCTCGGCATATAGGGACTAATTCACCCGCTTCTCTCATCATTCTTTTTCCCACTTCAATGGTGGTAAGACCCCTCCATACCTCGTCAGTTTTTGCCAGGTTATCAGATAGGCAATCGAGGAGAGAGTCTAGTATTTGCGTGCCCCACTTTCCCTCGAGTTTCTCCACCTGGCTCGGGGTCAAGGTTGGGACGTCTGTGTACCATAAGGTCCTCCCCCCCGCCAGGGGGAGACCGCGCACCCATGGAAGTGTAGGTGGGTATGGTTTGATTTTTACCCGTCCTGGGTTGGTTACCGCCACAGTCCATTTGAACCATGTAGCGGTAGTCTGAAAAGGACATCCTCCTGCTTGGTCAGTAGCTGTGAGAGGTATATCCTGTTCAGGCCGTTCCTGGACCTGAGCCTCCGGCAGAGTGTCTTGTCTGGGGGTCAAGAACCCAAAAAAGGCCTCAACCTCTCGTTCCCATGCCGGGGGCCATTTTGTATACAGGGTCACCTTGGTCAAGGTAGATTCTCCTGTGTCATCACTGGGTTTCCTGCCCGGGGTCACTTCTACTGCTCGGGTCCCATTCAGTCTGGTAGTAGAACAGTTAGATAATTCCTCCCAAGGCCCCCACTCCGGGTCACCCTGATACCTGGAGTGTGCTCTGACCCTGATGCAGGGGTATATCCGTGCCTCTCCCTTGGCTAGTTTCAATTTGGTTGAGATTTCGCCTCTGGGGCTAGAAGGGTATACTGCTGTCACCTCCGCTCCTGCCGCACCCAGGCATATCTCGTCCCTCTGAGCGGCCAAATCATTCCATGTCATGTATGGATTACATCCCTCCTCTGGGTTTAGTAACCAGCATTGTGGTTCCGGATCAGACAGTGAGCAGTCAGGGAATTGTTCCTTGGCCTGACCTGTGTCACTAAAAGAGGTAGATATATAGTCCGACCAGGCCTCCCATCTCTCTGATTCGTTTCTTGGTTCACACGGGACCTGAGTGACCATCCTATAGTGGGTCACTGGTATTCCTCTATGGTCCTTAATCGTTGGTTCTTCAAACTCCCATTCAGTACGAGTCCTGGGATAATCAATTGCCCTTATTAATCCCAGGGTCAGTGTGATGACAAGTACTACCAGAGTCACTCTGATTATCCATTTACTTGCCACAGCCTTGGCGGATTTCTTGGGTTGAGTCGCCAGGCTTGGCGATATCTCTTCTATGTTGGGAGCGGCCCTGTTCTCGGATTCATTGTCAGAATCTGACTGCTCCCATTCCCGATCTATATCCATTGTCAAGCAGGTCATGATCTCTCTTCGAGCAGATTCATCATTTGGGCTGGGCACCGCATATGCCCCTTTGTTTAGACAGGTCATGTGCTCATATATATAGTCCCTGCCCATATGCGTTGGTTGTCTGCTTATGACTGGCAGGTCATGGTATTTTGGGTTGGGTGGTGCCCAATATTCTGATGTCTGGGTACTGGGCCCCAGTGTGTCTTCGGGACTAGGCCCACTGCGCATGGGTATGGGTTGTTCCCCGTACTCCGGGGCTACCAGGTTATAGGTGTTTGTGGGGTTCTTCAGGTAGGCCATATTCCTCCCTCTCGCCTTTCCTTCGCTGCCTGAGAAGAAAAGGTGAGACGGTTATCGCCCGTGCGCATCGAGCATGTACTACTTGGTCAAGGCTTCTGATCTTCGCCTGATGCGATCCCATATACTGGGCGCCCTCGAGCCTGGTCCCATTCCGTCGGGGTAGTGTACCCTCTTTGGTTTGATCATGGACCCCTTCCTAATGCTTCCGATCACAGGAGTGTCTTTCCCCGGGGCAATCTCCACAGAGAGGCCTCTGATAGGATGTGGCATATGCCCCACACTCAGCGTGACAGAGAGTATCACCCATTGGTATTCTTTTCCATTCACGGGTCTCTCTGTATCTCCTGGGGATATAGACTTCCCTTTCGTGCCCGTTTTAGTTACTCCAGGCCCGTCCCTCACCAGTAGTTCTAGTGATAGGGTTTCACGGAACCCTTCTCTGAGCTCTCCACTTATAGTCGTCAACCAATCGAATTCACCACCGTGTCTGTGTCCAGAGCTGGGGAAGGGCAAGGAGATCAGTCCCGAGGTTAGTAGCACAGCCCTTTTAGCCAACATCATGCGCACCAGGCTGGCTACATCTAGTAGAAGGTCATTTCCTTTTAGTCTATCATTGGTCATGACCTCCTGTCCCTTGGTGAACAGTCTTGACCTCTCCTCCGTATCCTTCACCCAGAATGTGTCTGGTCCTTTCACCAGGAACATCTTATCCCCCCTTGAAGGCATTGCCCTGGGGAAACAGGTGTTTATGGTTTTCTCAAGATAGGTTTCCATCAGGCTGGCCAGGTTTTCCGTGCTGCCCTTGAAGGCTATACCTCCTCGACCCGCGGCCCCTTTGCGGACTGGAGCATCCCCATCTTGCAGGTATCCACTGCCCTTTGTCAGGTATATTCCTGACCCTAGTTTCACTTCCGTATGGTCTTGGCATTTGGCTAGAGCATAACCCAGCCATGAGCACCCGCACTTGGATGCTAACTGTGGGGTCATAGGAGGGTACGCTGCCAGTACTATACGGGGTCCATATTCCATATAACATGCTTGGCAGACAATTATTCTGCATCCCCTCGGGCCCTCTTTTGGCCCAAAGGTGTAGGTATCATCGCCTGGGCGATATAGAGGTTTGTGATCCGTGGGGACCTGTTCTGGACGATTCCGTGATGGTCCTTGCCATAGTAGGTTAGTCACCTGGACGAGGCACAAGGTGCATTTATCCAGGTTGTGTCCCCATTTCGTCCATCTGATTATACTTCCTCCTGGTCCCTCCACAGGTTCTGCTTCCGGGGTGTCGGGGTGACGTATTAGTGATCTGTTATCCGACAGATACCCCTTTTTCGCCGCCTTAACTGCTCCATCAGCCACACCCATAAAAACGCTGGCGCCTCGTATGTTTCCAGTGTCCCCGTTCAAAGGGGACAATCCTGGCGCCATACAGATCAATATTTTGTGCCTGGCGCACTCCAAGGCGAAAGGCATGGATTCTCTAAGTCCCGGTACACCCCTTTGGGCCATCTTACTTCCCGTTTTCTGTGGCGTAGAGCTTGAGATTCCAGCCATCTTTCCCTTTCTTCACCCGGTCTTGCGGACTTGATTTACGTGCACTATACCTAGGTTCTGTAATCTAAATCGCCTGGGACTAAGTATTTCAACGATGGTATCTTTGCTTTCACACTTCTTGCTGGGATTTCCTGCCAGGGGTTTTCGGAGCACCCACACGGCTTCACCTAAGGAGAAGGGAGAAGAGACAGCCGTGTTATCTTCTGAAACACATCTCTTATCCTCTCTTCCCAAGTTCACAGCTTGGTGTATCCTAAGGAGAGAGATTGGTTCATCCCAGGATCGCAACATATCCTCCTTGATTATCTGCTCTTTTATAGAGCGCACAGCCCTCTCGGCCACTCCGTTCGTGTTGGGCTGGTAGGGCACCGAGTATTGGGCCATTACACCCGCTTCCTCCAGTAGTGTCTTCACTGTTCCGTGAGTGAAGTAGGTGGCATTATCCATCCTGAGCGATGTAGCCCTTGGCTCTTCCCTTAGGAACTGTGATATGCAGTTGCATATTACTGCAGCCGTTGGAGTGGGGATAGGGTACATTCTGAGTCTACCTGGCCCATTGTCCACTATCACCAGTCCCTGCCTGTGTTTTTTTTTCGTCCCCTCCGACATGGGTCCAAACACGTCGGCGGAAAAATGCAGCCCTGCTTCTTTACTGCTATTTGTCCCAGTGGCACAGGCTCAGGTTTCGTCCCTCTCACCAGCGCACATTGTTCACAGGCCTTCCGGATTGTTATCGCTCTTTGTTTCGCTTTAGGTATGTGAATGTGGTTGGTTCTTAGGTATACCAACATCCTCTTACTTCCAACATGTCCAAGGTTATCATGTACCAGTCGGATCATGTGAGTAGCCTCGTCCTCCGGTACTCTCACTGTGCCGTTGTCTTCCCAGGCAGTGGGCGTGACTAAGGCCAGTCTTTTGAGTTTTAGCCCGCTGACCTCAGGGCGGTTTTGGGCCAGGGTGTCGACTTCTTTGTTTCCCTGGTAGTGGACCCCGGTTTCCTCCGTATGGCTTTTTAGCCATTTCCAAGCTATTTTCATGCCTCGGAATTGTTCCACTATGAGGGCCCAGAGGTCACCATGGGCCATTGGTCTGCCTGTGCTGGTTTCATATCCTTTCGCTTTCCAGTACTCCAGGTTCTCTGTTCCTCCGTTGTAACAGTATTGGCTATCGGTTACAATAAGTAGTTTCGGTATGTGCTTCCCTTTGGCCATTATTATGCCCTCCAGTATAGCTGTTACCTCTGCCGTTTGGGCTGATCCCTCGGTCCAGCCACTCGCTGTTTTGATGTTCTCATTGTTGTGTTTTAGAACATAGGCCCACTTGGCCTTTGTTCCGTCCTGTTTGTGCTGACTTCCGTCTGTGTAGAGTACCCAGTTGGGTTCGGCCTCAGGCTCGGTGAGCTTGGTTTTCGTTTCTAGGGGACACTTGGTTCCTGTTGTGATAAATCTCATTTTAGGATCTGTTAACATCATTGACCAATGTCCCCATCGTGAGGTCATGGCCCTCGAGCCTGTAATAGTTCCCTTCGAGGCACTCTGCAGGGCAGGAAATTCGGTGGTTACTATTATATCTTTGTCTTGAGCCAAGTCCTTCAGGGCATTCCAGAATCTAAATACTCCACATAGGATTCGTTCTTCTTCTGTATACCGCTCCTCCGTATTGGTGAACTGCATGGATAAAAGTAGACAAGGGGTCTTCCCCTTTCTATTCTGACATTTCAGAGTTATCCCTTGCGTACCCTCCACTTGTGGGAATACTTCTAGATGTTTGGTGGGGTCTCTTTTTTCCAGATCTTTGCAGTTTTCCAGCACATGGGTTTTGAACACCGTCCAGCCTGGCTCCACTTCCTCTATGGGGATGTTCCTATTCCTAGGGTTTTTTCCCTCGAGAGCTTTGCCTTTCAGTTTGTGGAGCGGGGATGCTTTTGTCGCATAGCCAGGCACATGGGTCATAATGTGGCCGCATTTTCCCATGGCAGAGTCCAGCTGACTCAGGGACACAGGCTTCTCAATGGCCGCCACCTGATCCAGGTATTCCCTGCTGACTGACTTTCCGGTGTCCGTTATGTTGAAACCCAGATACCTCAGGGTATGTTTCGCGATCTCGCACTTCTTGAGGCCTATCTTTAACCCGGCCCTGGAGAGGCGGGTCACTACCTGGTCCAGTAGTTCCAAGTGTTCTTGTTCCGAGTCATTGGTCCAATACACATCGTCGATGTATATGGTGACGTCCAGGCCTCTCAGGATGTCCTCTATGACTCCTTGGAACACATTCGGGGAGTTTTTATACCCCTGTGGTAAAACTGTCCATCCATAGGACAGCCCGTTCCAGGTGAACGCCGTCTTTTGGGTGGAGAGGGGGTCGATAGGTACTGACCAGAATCCATTAGCCAGGTCAATGCTAGACTTCCAACGTTTGTTGGGCAGATTCCTGGTTGTCTGTGCTATGTTTATCATTGTCCTGGTATCTGAGCATGTTCTAGCATTCAGGGCAATTAAGTTGTGCACTAATCTCCATGACCCATCAGGTTTGGGGACTCCCATTACAGGGGTATTTGTTAGAGCAGAGTCCAACATAGTCAACACGCCCATTTCTTCCAATTCCGCGATGGTTTCTGTCAGCTCCTTTTTGCACCTCGGGTCCACCCTGTGCTGTGCTTGTCTCGGTGGTATGGTCCCCTTTATAGTGTGTGTATACTTGGGGTCCACCCTTCCCACGTCGTTCTTGTGGGCAGCATATAAGCCTCTCTTGAGTATTTCTCGTATGAGGATTTTCTCGTGGCTTTCGGACTCTTCCACTACCTTTTCCATTTCGCCCCGTATGTCCACTGGCTTCATATATTTGACACGGACTCCGTGCTGTGTCCTTCGCGGGTCACCCTTGGGTATGAATTTTTCCTTTTCGTACAGTAGTATCAAGTCTTTTGGGGATAACAGGGGTTCCGAATTAGGTGGTCCTACCACTCCTGATATCCCATGCTTCTCCCCTGTTCCCATGAGGGCTCTGGTCCCATTACCTAATTCCACTTCTATGGATCCGGTAATGGGTGTATTTACATGCAGGGAAATTTCCACTCCGGTGTCTACTAGGTATTGGTCGTTTCCCACTTGACACGTTAACTTCCCATCCGTCTCCTGTGTCTTGAGTGCAATAGCATTCAGTAGGGGCCTCTCCTGGGGATCTATATTGAGGGTTAATAGACTCTCTGTCACTCTGTCTTCTTCCCATGTTCGAGTGTCATGTGTCACATCACCAGGAGGCCAGGATTCTATTCTCTCTCCTTCCGGGATTTGAATTCCTCCCTTGTTGCCCTCCTTTCTGCTTGCTTTTCTGGGGTTAATGCGGCCCACTCGTCGGGAGGTAGGTACATGTAATTCTTCTTCTCTTCCTTGTCCTTGGTTATCCTCGGGGGGAACTCCTTGGAGCCCCCCCTTTTGTCGTTTTTTGAGTAGATAGGTTTAACGTTAGCCGCTGGCTGTTGCTGGGCTCTGGGAGGCCGAATTTGAGCCTTCCCCTCTCGTGGGTTCTCCCCTTTCCTTTCATTTTTATTGTATTTGGTTTGAGAAAGCATTTTGACTTGGTCATACAGCATGCATTCCGTCCGTAACTGATCTCGGGACCATGCTGCGCATTTGGCTGCAAGACGGTTACCCCCTGGTACTCCTATGAACAATTTTTCAAGTAGTAAGCCTGATCCTTGCACAGGTCCTCCACGTATGACTGATTCCGCTGCAACAGTGAGAGACACACTCCCGTCTCTCACCTGTGGGATTAGTTTCTCCACCATATTTTCCCCTGGATCTTGACCGGGGGTTCTCACTTCTATTTCCATCATTTGGGCCATAGACGCCCCTTCGGGGATCTCCAGTCCTTTGAGGTGTCGCAAAATGCGAGCGGCATCCGGGTCATCGTAGAGAGGGGACCCATGAAAAATCTGAGCAATCCTATGGATATAAGCAGCCTGGGTCTCCCCATGATTCATTTCTGGGGCCAGTTTCTTGAGCACTTGGGTTTTGCTCAATAATTCTTGTGCTTTGTTGCTTTCTCCATATTGGGCACTGTCATACAGACTCCTGTCGGTATGTAAACTCTTTCCTCTTGGTCGGTATATGTCTCCGGGAGATTGGGCCAGTATGGAGTGAGGGCTTACCTCCGGGCGGTGTTCCCCTGTGCCG
Source organism: Notolepis coatsorum (assembly GCF_963971535.1). Taxonomy (NCBI): domain Eukaryota; kingdom Metazoa; phylum Chordata; class Actinopteri; order Aulopiformes; family Paralepididae; genus Notolepis; species Notolepis coatsorum. The sequence continues at coordinate 27,170,695 of NC_140177.1, read as the reverse complement.
TGTCCCAGGGCTCGGATTGGGCTTATGGACGGGGCTTTGTTCAACCAGTGTCTTTCTCTCCTGGCTATTTCGGCCATGGCCCTGTCCCGTTTGTACACTTGTTCGCGCAGTACGTCATAGCCAGCATGTAAATATGCATGCTTGTATGGTTCCGTTATTCCCGCGTGAGACAACACTTTCTCTGCCTCAGGTGACCGTGCTAAGGCCCGAGCCTTCCTCCATGTCACGGGATATGCTGGCATAATATCCCCTGTTTCTTCTCCTGCCAATTCTCCTTCACTTTCGTCGGAGACGTCCTCCAATCCTGAGCTCCAGGTCAAGCCTGAAGGTGACTGGAAGGCGGTGCCCTTCAGGGGGGGCCCGGGGCCTATAGGTCTCAGTTTGACCGGTTTGGCTCTCTTGTTCCGAGGCCTAGGAGGTTCGCCCCTTGGGTACCGAACTCTCTCCCTAGATCTTGACCTAGATGAGGACATTGAGGAGGCTCTGGAGCTTGACCGATCCAGGTCTCCCTCTTCTCCTGAGTCCTGATCTGAATCAGTATACTCCGGTCCGCTATCTGTCGGGTCGTCCCCTGACTCCTGGGGACAGCCTAGTCGTCTAAGAATACTCTTAGCCCGGGATTTGACAAGTCCATCCCTTTCTGGTTCAAACTGTACTGTTGGTTTCCGGGGAGTGGATGATCTCCCTCTTTCTGTTGTTCGGGAGGAGCTCTGGGAATTGGACTTTTCCTTCCTGGGTCCAATTCCCGACCCCTCAGTGTCTGGAGGGGGATTGAGGGGTACCGATGCCGGTTCACTGTCCTCATCCTCCTCACTCTCTCCTGCTTCAGTCAAGGCCTGGGTTATTCCCTCATGGTCCTTGGGTTCTACCATGAGGCAGATTTCCGTGTGTTTTGCACTTCTTATGGTTGAGATTGCGTGGACTACTGCCTCCCCCAACCATATGCCTCTTTGGCCATATACTCGAGACCTGCCCCACATCAGGTTTATAGCTAGTCGGTAGGGCATGTCCTTGGTACCATGGCCAGCATAGATTTCTCTTCTCTGCAGTAGATCCTTCATCCGGGACACCAGATTGTCCCAGTTCTTTTGTGAGGACTGTATTTTATTGTACCTGTTTTGGCTCAGTGTCACATGGACAACTTTCTCCGCGTGAAACACATTATAATCACACTCAGTGATTACTGCCTTGCCCGGTTTTAGGGGTTCTTTGGTCCTTATTTCCATCACCTGTTTCCTCAGGTTCCGGTAATAAGCGCCTCCTGCCGCTACCATGCTCGTTTCCCATCTACCATAGCTCGTCAAAGATGGTCCAGTGAAGGTGAGAATTGACCATGGTGCGTCAGAGTTGTCGGTCCAGACTGGGTAGTTAGTGACTGTTATGTCTGGTGTTTCTTTGTGAGAGTCGGTAGATATTCCTCTCGCCCCGGAGTGTTCACCACGGCGAGAGGTGTAGGCTGCTCTCGCTTGTTTCACTTCCTCGTGAACACGTGGTCCTGGGCTTAAGTACCCCAGGGAGTAATCTCGCCCTGGGGTTGATGTAGCCATTGGTGTAGCTGATCCCCCCAGCGTCTGTAGTTGTCCCCCGCTAGTAACTTCCCTCATTTCACATCCAGAGGGGTCACTAATGGAGCGGGGATCCCTCTGGCTGATGTACTTGTGAGGGGGTACAGGCCGTGCTTGGTCTGCGTCTGCTCCTGAGTCCTGACTACGTTCCTGCGTCACCCCCTCCTGGGTGTGCCTCGCACCGGAAAACTGGAGTGCAGGGCTTCCAGGGTTAGTGAAACCCCCTGAGCCTTCTCTCTCAGTGCTGGGAGGCCGAGTGTCTGGTATTTCCTCATACATCCTCCCGGGTCCAGACGGGGGCCACGTGATTTGGGCCCTCTGTTCTGAGTGACTCGCTTCCCGTGGTGTTCCCTGAGGACCAGACCATGTCTGGTTTCTGTATGCCACCTCGTTCATGACCTGTGTGAGGTCTCCGACCATAGTGGGCTCAATTTCTTCGAACAGATTTCCCCAGCCATTTCGGTAATGTGATGGCCATGCCTCCATTTGAGCTCTGCGCACTGTGTTTGCTTGGTATTTGTCCGGGACTAGCAAGACCACTGCCATGGATGCAGCCGGTATTTCTTGGTAGGCTTCCAAGAAGCACCATATGCTCGTGTTGACGTCATAGTGCCAAATCCCTGTTCCGAACAGTGTCATGACTAGGCTTGTTATGCCTACTCTCTGGGCTTGTCTGAAAATGCTCCTGTAATATGCCAGGAGTACTCGGGTTTGGCTTTCAAGGTCTGTTCCGGGCAGTATGTCTTGCATGGCAATTGTCAGTATCCCCTCGTAACCCTTATTTTTAAGTAGGTAGGGGACTCCTACCAGCACTGTGCCATCCTTAAGGAGGTTATGAGGTTGTCTGGCCACTTCTCTTGCACACCAGTCGGCGTAGCCGGGTCCTGCCATGTCTTGTATGGCTTTTGCCATTCCCCCCCCATTACGTAGGCCTCTGTTGGCTGGGTTAACCACAAATGTGTGGTTTCCTTTTGGTACAAAATTTTGTAACCATATGGAGCAGACCCATAGGTGCTGTATATGCTTAGGGTTTCCTGGTTGAGATCTGGGTTTGATAGTACATGAGATTTCATTCAACCTTGACATGCCAGGGGGCATGGTCTGCTCCTCTGGCGTAGAGTGTGTTGTAGGGACTTGGGGCAGGGGGCTCCACTGTCCCTGAAGTCCCAGGCCTTCGGGCCAGTATGCAGGGGCCGTAGCCTTCGGAACCGTTCGTGTTCCAATTACGGCCTGCTGTACAGCTGGCAGCTCTGGATATAGGGGTTCGCTTGGTTCTGTGAATTCCTCACTTCCCGCAAACGTATCAGGGGACTCAGGGCGGTCCTCCCGTTCTCCTGGGTAGTCCAGACCCAGGTCGGGTATAAACACCCCCAATCTCTCCTCCGAGGGTAATTCCTCCTCTATGGTGTGGGAATGATTGTGAGACATCGTGTTAGCACTGGTTTGTTAGCCGATGGTGAGCTAGTTAGCTTCCGTCTGGCTTCGTGTCACGTAGCCTCGGGCTAGGTAGCCATCCAGTTAGCATTCAGTACACTCCTGGCTTGTTGGCGGATGGCGAGCTAGTTAGCTTCCAGTTCTGTGAACGGCCGTTTTGGCTTCGCTCCACATCCAGTCTCCCCTTACAAACAGTGTCTTTGGGCTAGGGAGCCCTCGCCTTTCTGTGAACGGCCGTTTTGGCTTCGCTTCACATCCAGTCTCCCCTTACAAACAGTGTCTTTGGGCTAGGGAGCCCTCGCCTTTCTGTGAACGGCCGTTTTGGCTTCGCTTCACATCCAGTCTCCCCTTACAAACAGTGTCTTTGGGCTAGGGAGCCCTCGCCTTTCTGTGAACGGCCGTTTTGGCTTCGCTTCACATCCAGTCTCCCCTTACAAACAGTGTCTTTGGGCTAGGGAGCCCTCGCCTTTCTGTGAACGGCCGTTTTGGCTTCGCTTCACATCCAGTCTCCCCTTACAAACAGTGTCTTTGGGCTAGGGAGCCCTCGCCTTTCTGTGAACGGCCGTTTTGGCTTCGCTTCACATCCAGTCTCCCCTTACAAACAGTGTCTTTGGGCTAGGAAGCCCTCGCTTTTCTGTGAACAAAGCATGAAAGTGATTTTTGCATTGCAACTTCACCCAGCAGAATTTTCACAGTAATCACAAAAATATACTTTAAGCGTGATCCTTTGTTTAAGTAGAACCTCCTACTTTTTTTTTTTTTTTTTGACTGTAAGAAAACATTACGTAACTTTTTAGTCATGAGTAAACCTTTTTACCGCAATCACAAAAATATACTTTAAGCGTGATCCTTTGTTTAAGTAGAACCTCCTACTTTTTTTTTGACTGTAAGAAAACATTACGTAACTTTTTAGTCATGAGTAAACCTTTTTACCGCAATCACAAAAATATACTTTAAGCGTGATCCTTTGTTTAAGTAGAACCTCCTACTTTTTTTTTTTTGACTGTAAGAAAACATTACGTAACTTTTTAGTCATGAGTAAACCTTTTTACCGCAATCACAAAAATATACTTTAAGCGTGATCCTTTGTTTAAGTAGAACCTCCTACTTTTTTTTTTTTTTTGACTGTAAGAAAACATTACGTAACTTTTTAGTCATGAGTAAACCTTTTTACCGCAATCACAAAAATATACTTTAAGCGTGATCCTTTGTTTAAGTAGAACCTCCTACTTTTTTGATTTTGCCAAATCTGTCATTTAATTTTACTCCAGAGGATTTTGACAGAAGTCCTGTCTTCTTCTGCCGTTTTAGCACCTATTTTGGTTAGTATAAATGCACATCGCCAGGGACGCCATGTTGAGCACCGGTCGTAAACCGAGGTCAGATTGATTATCCCATAACTCTTTAGTCCGAATCCCAGCTTCAAGCAGCGTCCCGCGAAGCGTGAGACCTCTAGGACTCAATTTGTCTATAACGTTCAGGGCTTAAACTCAGCAGACCTCGGCTCACACACAGGAACCCCCCGTCCCCTCCAGTAATACAGTTGATTAAATGGAGTTGCGGGGTATATTTTTTATTCTATTTGCACTGGGAAGGACTCTCTTTACTTAGATGAGGTCCATTTTCCCTATCCTATGTACACGTATTCTCACTATATGGCTTTACTTGATAATCCCATTATACAGAATGCACCTTTAGTCCTTAATGCATAATCATAAGTCTCCTTTTACTCCGTACGGATAAAGCCTATAGTTATAGTTATATCCCCATTATAGCTAGGGATAAAGCCACTTACACATCTTATCACTATATGGCATTACTTGATAAAACCAGGCTTGCCGAACCCACCTTTCTCCTCCTCCTCCGTCTGGGGAAAAAGTTCTTTTTTATATCATATATTAGGCACAATACAGGCACATTGGTGCACATTATCATTATTATTATTATTATTATTATTACTGGTAAAGTTACAATGCAAAAATACATCTCCATCCTTACCCGTCTTTTTGGGAAAAATAGAAGCAAAACGTGGTTTCCAAAAGAGGATTGTTTTTATTTTTTAACAGTAGAAAATTACATTTAAGGGTTCAGTTTCATTTATAAAAGTACACAGGTTTTTCAGCTTACTATATATCAGGTTTCAGTCATCTCCTCAAAATCTCTCAAAAAAGTCTGGCTCTTGCCTCCGCAACAGTCTCTTTTATTTGACATTATACCATATTCCTGATTGGTCGAAGAACATTGATGTCACAGGATCGTCATTTAGTTTAGCAAACCAACATACAGTACATAATTCGTTATGAACTCCTCCTTCTTTGTATTACTGGTAGTTATCTAACAGTAACAGAAAGTCCCTTTTCCCTTCAAAACGTACAACGGCTTTGTCTGGGGGAACCACGTGACTGGGGCCCTTCATAGTATCTTCTTAAAGAATCCCTCCAGACAAATCCCTCCTTTTTTACACATTTATTCTTTTAGTATTTTTCTTTACTGACAGTCAATTATAAGCATGCCATTTTGAAAACTCTTACTGTACACATTTTAAACATTTAATTGTTATATAGTTTCTTTTCTTTCTTTAAGATCTCCCCACTAGTTCCCGGACTCTGTCTTTCAACCCTCAACCCTTAATCCCCTGGTCGTCTGAAAGGGTTAAGCTCTTACAGCTCTCTCTCTCCCTTCTGCAGAGGCCCACATTCCCCAGGGTTCCTCCCTTCTCACAGACACCCGGGACCTTGTCTGCAGATATTAAAGGCTCATTTCCATTTTTTATAAGTAGAGCCAGCTATCCTCCAGAGTTCAGTTTAAAGATTATACTGGTCACATAGGAACGACTCAGGATGTCATTGTCCAAAAGTGTCGCTTGTTTTGTGACACTTCACAGTAAGTAAGCCTGGTTTCTAAGACATTCTATTCTAACCAAACAGGGTGGTTCCATTTCGGCTTACTTACATTAAAACAGCACAGCAGTAGTCTCTCGATGGTGGGGAGCGGTTGGAGCACGCAGATCTGGGCGGGATCTGGGCTCCAGACTAACACTTTGTGTCCCCTTATATCCTATCATTTCTAGCCAATATTAGCACATGGTTGATCCAATCCAGCGTCTTCTTCTGGGGGTTGGGTCTTGTCCCACGGGTGGGGAGTTGGTGTGATGTCATCAGGTGGGGTGGTGTGAATAACCCCCTCCTTTGGGCCATAGCTTCTCATGTTTGGACAGAGAGGGGGCCTGCCTATGGCCCCCGTCGTCGTCGTCCTCCCGGGAACAGAAGGGCCTATTACCATACAGTACTAACCAGAATTCTATAACAAGAGTGTAATCACCCTTCAAACCTTTTACCAACTGTATCTCCTGTATATATGATTTTTACCCATTTCTAATATTATGGTTTACTCTTTTGATAATAAACAGTTGATTAATAGATAACTTTGTTTGTGACTTAGTGTCCATGCTTAATCATTTCTTCAACAAGTCTAAACTGGTCTGCCCTGTGGTCAGCCCAGCTGTCTTTGATCAGCATTTACATACAGTCAGTTCGAAAAGGTGTAGTGGGGGTTGAGAATGGCTCTCTGTTGTTATCGGCTGCAGCTGTCTCCACTGACCGTTGAGACTGTTTTAGCCACTGAGTCTCTCTCTGCTATTGAAAGATACATCTGGCTTTTGATGTGGTCCTCTAATTTATTCACACATATTAATTATGAAATTCAACGTCAATATACCACACACATATAACTGTATGATAGCATGTACAATAATGCTGTACTGTATATACTGTTTATATATATTTATTCTTCCTGTATATACAGTATATTTATCCACATCTATTTGTACATACCTGCATATAATCCTTTTTACATATCTGTAGATACTATATCTATATCTGACCTGTACATAATATTATATATCTATATCTATATCTGACCTTACCTACTCTTACAAGTTACACTGCTGGCCAGTATAACTACTACTATAGTGTCTTTATAGTATACCTGTATTGATTGATTGATTGATTGAAAACTTTATTAACAGATTGCAGAATGAGTACAATACAGTACGGCTCAATACAAAGCAACTGCTAAGAGGATGCAGACCAGAAAAATACTTTTGTCTTGTTTACATCGGGGTCCCCCATTTTCAATTCATCAGGTATCACTGTACATATGAATACTACAACTCTGTACATGCATCTGATTAGCACTACACAGTAGTACTCATTGATATATTTCATATCCACCTGTACATTGTATATTTCTGTTGCACTTTACATTTGCACTCTGGTTGGATGGAACTGCTTTTCATTGTACTGTACTTGTGCAGTTGTGCTGTATAATGACAATACATTTTAATCTAATCAAATCTATTCTAAAAGGTGTGCTGTATGTGAAGGTCCATATACCCTATATTTCATAATACTACAATATACATAATATAATTATGCACATCGTATTGTTGAATTGTTTGCTCAAGTGCACAAATGGAGGGAGTTTAACGTTTAACCAAAGACAAATTCACCACCTTTAGTCAACTTCAACGCCTCTCTATATAAGTTGTGTGCTGAACAGGGTGGAAAGAACTTGAGCATGACACAAGAGCAAAATGGCCACTGTGCGGAAATGTGGAAGTTGCCCCTTGTTTGCCATCATTTAAATTCGTACCGAGAGTCAAGTGTACTGGTGTAAACAAAAGAAAAACCTCATTCTGCGCGTTCCGCGGTCCGGAGGCCAATTACAGTCTGTGTCCAAAGTAATTTCAGTGCCTAGTGAGCCGATCGTCTCCAGACTCTCCAAGCCAAAGAGAGGCAGAGTCCAGACTCCCGCGAATGAAGCTGTCCCAACGAACGCGCCCTCCAACTCTCCTCTATCATGACAGGGATTGTCAAGCCAGGTTGAACGAGTGGGCTTCCTTCCTGTACGGCTGACAAAAGCTTTGGCTGAATGACTAATGGCTAATTAACTCTCCGAATATGATTGTTTATCTGACTTTGTGATCTGACCGCGTGCCAGTTGTCAGCCGGCCCATGTGTTCCCTCGCCCGCGCGTCCGCGTGTCTGTCGGATGTTAGCACAAGGCCGCCAGATGCTCGGGCTCCGGCTGTATGCTCTCCGTGTCCCGGCGTTGGCGGCGTGCCACTGCTGCTGCTGCCTTACCGGGCTAATGTAAATGCACCATCTCATCCTCCAGGGGCCCTCGGGGGGGGGGGGGGGGACACACACACACACACTGATATGCCCCCAACATGCTCACTCTCTCTGGGGAGCAGGAGGGCAGAGGGAGGGGAGGGGTTGTGGATAACCAGAGTTTTTTTGTGTTTTAGGAATAGGGGTGATGGACTGCAAAGCAGGTGATTTGGAGCCGCTTGTGAAGCCTGTCTGGGACTTCAAAGGCTGAGAGGTATAATACGGCACCCGGGCTTCCAGCTTATACTGTTGTAAGATCCGGCTGCCTTTCTATCATGCTGCAGGGATCTCTGCAGAATGACTACGCGCCGCCTCACAGGATCTGGACGGACAGATCTCATTTGGCGAGGCTTTTTGAAAACCTCTCTCTCGTCTCTTGTTTGTTGCAGATTCCCTCGAGAGTTCCGTGCAATCTCATAAGGACAGGGCAGACAGGCTTGCCGCTCTCACATAACATGTGCTGTACCGTACTTGGCAGCAGAACAATAGCTGCGTGCACCGTTAGTGAGTTCTTCCCTCCCCTGTGTTGTAGGGCTGTGGGATGGATTGGTTGGTTCCTATTTCTGCTGGACGGCTAACACTTCAATAAACTGCCAACGGATAAACAGGTCCACACACAGGAAAACCCTCACCACACCGAGATAAGGAAGAGAATACACAGCCAATGGACTGCTGTCGATTCTCTGCACGCTCTGGATGTGGCTGTGAACGCACCGCTCCTCTGACTGCCTGTCAGTCTGTCTGACACCTCTCATCTCATCACACAAAAGGGATTTGGGAGGCGGCGCTTTTCTGATTCCTAGACAAACCGGCCTATCAGAGATCCTCCTCAATATCCATATGTTTGGCCCCCTGGAGACAAGATGACATTGTCCAGCAACTGATTTGACGGCGGCCCGTCAATCATTTTTCCGTCCGTCGTAACTCGAAGCAGAGTGCACGCAGAATCAAATTGAAAATGAATAAATTAATGAAGACAAATAGTTTGCCTAATCCAGTCAGGGCTTTATAGAAATTCCAGGGAGTGATTGATTGACTAATGGAATTGCTTCAAGACGTGCAATGTTGTAAACTTCCAACGCATCAAGGTTGAGAGGAGCAGATGGGAGAGGGGAAACGTCGTAAACAAGGACATTAACAGAGACACTATTAAGCTTGTGGTACAGTAGCAATTTCTTTTCCCCAGGTCTGTTACTGAAGGAGATGCTTGAGAGATTTCCTGGAAGTTCTGGGGAGTACAAACAAAAAAAAGCCTCTGAACGAGTAGAACTATTGGTGACAGTACAGAGAGACCTGTGATGTCTGCGCCCGGGGGCTGCATCGATCAGAGCAGGAGTGTTTTCTGTTGCCTCAGATAAACCTAAATTGTAACATTAAGCGCCAGCCTGTGCACTTTATCCTTTGAATTCTACCGATTCCCGACAGCCGCACCCCCCATCTGATTAGGAAAGGTGGGCTAAAGACAGTGGAGAGTGTGGAGCTAGTGGAGGAGGCGTGTAATCAATAAAAACATGAGGCAATTAGTGTAGCGCTCATATTTCTTAAGGGAGGTAGATATCAAAGTAAGCGGCTGCAGCCTGCAAGTCTTTAATGAGGCGAGAAAGACCTGCAGGGAGACACCAAGAGGAGCCTTCAGAAAATAAGCCAGACGTCTTTCTTGCACTTTATAATGTTACAGATCATTAAAAAAATAAAAAATACTTAAGACAGAGAAGAAAAATTATAGGCTTCAATGATCACGCTGGCAACAAGAATTCCCACATCAGCTTTCTCACGCACTCCTCTTTCCTGCCAGATATCGTCAGGGGTCAGCGTCTCTGGACCCACCATCCAGCTTGGAACCACTGAAATACCCCAATTACCAGGATCTGGCAACAAACGCAAAGGCGTGTGCCAAGTAAGACAAGACCGACTCCGAAAAAGTATGTTGTCAAAGCTCATTTCATCCTCGGTCTTCATAAATCATTTTAACAAGCGGCGAGGCCCTGCATTTGGGGTGCAGAAAGCATTCAACATTCTATGCGCAGCAGGGGGGGGGGGGTCTGTGCTCACGAGAAGGTACTTTGACGTGCTTTGATTTGACACACCTGACCGTGTCCTACGGGGGCTGCCTCTCTAATTGGATACACCTGTTAGTCAAGAGATTGATGGTCTCGTTAGGAACACACGTCTCTCGTGGGTTATTTCCATCGTCGTCAGAAAGAGCAAGACAGCAGAGCAAATGTGGTGAATGAACGAATCCTTACAGACAGGGAATCATCGGGTTCAGTCATTTATTAAAAACAACTTTCGGATAGAGTACAAAAGATTGATGTGATGCAAATGGACATTTGTACAGATATCATCGCCTACGGGTTAGAAAATCATTTTGTGACGAGTAACAAAACTTTACAGAGAAAGAGGGGGACATGTTTAAAACATTACAGGGTAGCAAGGAAACTGTAAAAGACAGAAGAGTCATCACGTCACCGTGTAGCGCGTGAACTCACATTGGTGCCAAGTGTGAAAACTTTAATGGGATCACACCATCTCCTCGTTTATGTCATTTATCCTTGGATGTCAGAATCATCAACAATTTGTTACATTTTTTTATTTATTTTTTTATTATCTTTCCCCCCCTTCTTTTTCTGTTTTTCTCCCATCCCAATGTTAGTCGTTATGCCAATTCCCAATACCCTTCCTGGTCGTTGCGCACTCTGCCCCCTACCATCGGTCCGGGAGGGCGGAGACTATCACATGCTTCCTCCGACACATGTGTACCCAGCCCACCGCTTCTTTTCACCTGGCAGTGCGGACTCTCACTGGGAGAGTGTAACGTGTGGAAGGTCACACTACCTCTCCTAGATCCTTCCCTTGCTGTGTAGGTGCCCCGACCGAACTGTAGGAGTCGCTGTTTACAACGACCAGGACCCATGGACGGTATATTTGATATATTGGTTGGTGTATATTTCCTCAGATAGCTTGTATATATTTTTTTATAAAGTCTGGCACCAAGCAGAGCATAGAACGCTGGTATTCTGGGGTGATGACCCTTCCTTCTTTTATAGTTTCCTTGCAGGATAGCAGCACACATTAAGCCAGCAGCAACCATAAAACAAGAACACAAGGAACGAGCATGTTTACAGTAAACCACAGAAAGAACTCGTAAACAGTACGACAAAATGATTTGCTTAGTAACCGTGACAGTAGATCAGATGATTTATTCTCTTACTGCTTTATAACAACAGCATCTGTGGATGGACGCTCTCGTTCCAGGAGGCTCCTTCAAAACGAACGCGGTCCCAATGCTTTTTAAGTGTGCACAGTCATCGCCGCATATGCACCGCTCCCCCCCCCCCCCCCCCCCCCCCCCCCAATGACGTTATTTATGAGGGAGCAGTCCAGAGGCTGTGGGTAATACTACATATGGAGGTGCCATCTGTCCTGGGTGAGCTCGTTCCCTTCAACACCGCCCGCATCAACAAGTTCGCCAAACACTAAACTCACAAGACTCCCAATCGTCTCGATGACCTTTCTGTGTGTCACAGAAAACACTAACCCAGGCCAGCTGCAGAGGGAATGGAAAAAAAGAGAAAAAAAAGTGTGAATATAAGTGAGGGATAATTCCTTTTTACTTCGTAAGGCAGCGTGAATGTTTTGCAGAGTTAAAGTGTTTTAATTTAGCCAATAGTTCATTAGCTTCTCTATTGTTGTATTCTGTGCGGAGTTTGCGTGGGTTTCCTCCGGGTACTCCTTCCTCCATAAAAAGACATGCATGCTGGGTATATACTGTACACTCCTGCCATCGCCCTTGGCCAAGGTACTGGCATTACAGCTGGAGTTGGTCCCTAGGTGCCACACTGTGTGGCTACACACTGCTCCTGAATAGTTAGGATGGGTCAAACGCAGAGGACGGATTTCCCCAAGGGGATTAATACAAGTTATATAAAAGAAAAAAGTTAAAAAATATAATAAGACATAGTATGTCCATTACTCATACTATTCTAGTTGCACCCTGTCTTCATGAGGTCACCCCACACCACTGAAAAATGCATGTACTTTGGAGCTATGCTTGCAGCTATTTAGTTATTATTAGCTAATACATCAGCTGTCATTTGACTGTCTGTGGCATTCATGTGTACTGTTTCCCATTGACTGTGAACGCCTGGTAGCTTGATTTTATACACAGAGCCTGGTATAATCTGTTAAGTATCTCAGAGGGTGAGTTAAGGGAAGTTGATCCGTTAAGTATCTCAGAGGGTGAGTTAAGGGAAGCCGATCCGTTAAGTATCTCAGAGGGTGAGTTAAGGGAAGTAGATCCGTTAAGTATCTCAGAGGGTGAGTTAAGGGAAGTAGATCCGTTAAGTATCTCAGAGGGTGAGTTAAGGGAAGTTGATCCGTTAAGTATCACAGAGGGTGAGTTAAGGGAAGTTGATCCGTTAAGTATCTCAGAGGGTGAGTTAAGGGAAGTAGATCCGTTAAGTATCTCAGAGGGTGAGTTAAGGGAAGTTGATCCGTTAAGTATCTCAGAGGGTGAGTTAAGGGAAGTTGATCCGTTAAGTATCTCAGAGGGTGAGTTAAGGGAAGTTGATCCGTTAAGTATCTCAGAGGGTGAGTTAAGGGAAGTAGATCCGTTAAGTAGTCTCAGAGGGTGAGTTAAGGGAAGTAGATCCGTTAAGTAGTCTCAGAGGGTGAGTTAAGGGAAGTTGATCCGTTAAGTATCTCAGAGGGTAAGTTAAGGGAAGTTGATCCGTTAAGTATCTCAGAGGGTGAGTTAAGGGAAGTTGATCCGTTAAGTATCTCAGAGGGTAAGTTAAGGGAAGTTGATCCGTTAAGTAGTCTCAGAGGGTGAGTTAAGGGAAGTAGATCCGTTAAGTATCTCAGAGGGTGAGTTAAGGGAAGTCGATCCGTTAAGTAGTCTCAGAGGGTGAGTTAAGGGAAGTTGAAAGTTGCTTTCTTGTTAATATATTCTCTAAGATGAAAACTTTGTGGCCATCATTTAATCAGTCCTCCGGGTATAAGTGGAGGTAGGTTTGATAAGTGGTCAACTCTCAGGCAAACATCTCAGACAAGAAATTAATTGAGCTATAAGGTAAAGTGGAAATAACAACATTAGCCCACTTTTCTTAACAGCATTTCCCCCCTTGCTGTTACAACACTTAATACTTGGCTTTCCTCCACATACGGCAGATACTGATTCACTTTTCTAAATTAGAGTGAAGCGCTGTGTGATTAAAATACATATTGGCCAACAGCAAAGTTGCTGTTGGAACTGAGAACGTCTGTCCCGACATCAAACGAGACAAGCTAGTCTCACCAGCCCATCTTTAATTCCTGTCTTGATTTCTTATTCATCAGGCAGAATAGCAGTGAGCCGTGGTGGATACATTACTATTTCATACTCTTGTTAGTATGCCAGGATTACATAAAGACTTCTTACAGTAACCCTAACCCACATAAACACTCAGGGAAATTATCTGAGCTAAGCACATTTGTAGCCTGGCATTGACGCATTAAAAATCTCTTTTGAGATCCCCAGTTTCAGAGGCCAGCTAGGGCTACGTTCACACTGAAAGCGGCCTAAATTTGTGTGTGAATCAGATCTGTTTTATTTCATGACAGTGTGAACAGCACAAATCACATGGAATCTGATCTTTTCATTTCTGATTTGGGCCACTTTCTTATGTGATCCTAAATCAGATACAGATCAGATTGTTTGCGACTTGCGAGTCATGCTACTTTCATGCGACTTTTATGTCACTCTAGAGTGACATTTGTCACAATTCTTTACGTCCATCTTCTTTATTGTTAATTTGCGCAGTTCAGGAGCGTGACCAGTTCACACTGGAATCTGATAATTGGCCACATTTATATAAAAAGGGGAACAGCCCTCAGAATTGAGCACTAAGGCTTGCAGTGTGAATGTAGCCTAGGTGTGGACTATATTCATATAACATGGGCACAATTTACCACGTCTCTTTCTGTTTCACAGACACTACTTGGTCTGTAGTGTAGGACGTAGGTCATGTAAGGGGGGGTTGAGGTTCTCTGTCCCCAGACACAATAAACTACAAGACACACAAGTAGAAAAAGTAAAATACAGAATCCATCGAGTCAGAGAAAAATAAAAACATTCACAATACGACAAAACCTCATCTAATATTTAGAGTCAACAGTAGACAACAGAAAATTACATTATAGAAAAACGACCTTACTTTTTCAATAAAATATACATAAAAAAAGATATCATCAATTCATGCTAAAGAAATAGCCTGCAACGATACATGCAGCATTTGGAGAATGTTTAAAAAAAAAAGATCATTATTATTATTTATTTTTTTGTCACTGACGAGGAGTGTATACTGTCATCAAAATCAACCTTTCTGGCTATATTACAACCTCAGATCCATTACATCCTACAGACCATGGCCAAGGAGGATTACCCAGAATCCAACCTGGGGATCATAAAAAAAACAAATAAAATCTTAACAAGGACACTTGATGTGAAAATAAGAAAGAAAAGTGCTAAAACACAACACATTGTTAAGACACAATGCTTAGAATCAAAACAAACTTTTTCAACACAAGAAAGCTTGAGTCTGAACACAAGGGCAAGGGGAGGAGAGTATAGAGAGACTGGGTGAGAGGCTACACTCCGCCGCTAGCTAACCATAGGGATTAGGAACGAGGCGTACTGTAGATCCTTTTAGAATCTGAACTATCGTCTTTGGAAAATGGATGGTATTCATCTCGACTGATCACAGCAGGAAATTGAAGTGAAAAGATGAGATTATCTTAATGGTGCAGGATATTGAAATTCAAGGCCTTCTTTCACTGGCTTCGACATCGAAGACCTCTTTAAGGACCATACCAGTCTAATGTTGACTTCCCTCCATTAGCAGAGGTTGCCCTTATCTTCCTACAGATATATATATTTTTTAATACATTAGCAATGATTAGTGTATACAGAGTATACTTTAGTAGATCTCATGTTTAAATGGTGTGCAGAAAACGCAAGACTTTAAAGTCGCTAGGTATCAGTAATTTACCCTCTTGAAAAAAATAACTTTACTCTCTTTTTGGTATCTGTGTATAACTACCTACCTACTAATAGCCTTGAACCATGCATGATTTATGTTTTTTCCTACAGATTCTTTGTTTCCAGCCAAGTCCAACTTCCTCTTCCTGTTTACAAATGCACACACATCTGAGGTGCAACCTTCAGCCAATTGTTGACCTCCATTATACTCAGGTTCTACCCTGAGCCACATTTCACACTTGGAAAAATAGTCCCTTGTGCTGTGTTTCAAACTCGAATTATAGCTTGTAGATGGCTTTTAATGACACAGTCAGTTTTAGCTAACGTTAGCACACATCGTCAGCTACATTCTGTAACATTGGACAAAATGTCAACAAACACGATATCCCAAAAATAAAGCAATACATTTGAAAGGTTTATGTAAACTATGTGGCCTATGTTGACACGTAGTAACACTGGTATCTTTAATCCCATCTCGGTGCCTTTAACTTCAGACATCAGAGTATAAAGAGTTATTCTATCGGTGGTTCTGCTCCCGAGCGGTTCCTGACTGCACCAGAAGCGGTTCCTGACTGCACCAGAAGCAGTTGCTACTGTTTTTCCATTTGCATATATACAGCATCGCACAACAGCTCAAGATAAAACTCTGCCTCATTTATGGGGATGGATGAAGCCATTACCAGCTACATTACAGTCAGCAGAGGGGAGGAGAGAGAACAATAGGAACAGAGGGGACCGGGAGGAAACAAACAGTGGTCTACTCTGGACCCAGTCCCAGACGCATTCAACCCACCGCAGTGCTCAAAACACAGGCTGCTACATTAGCCCCCCTGTTTGAAGGATCAAGCTGTGGATATGGTCAAGATGTGTGTCTGATAACTGATAACATGTAGCTGATGCCATGTAGCTGATGACATGTAGCTGATGACATGTAGCTGATAACATGTAACTGATAACATGTAGCTGATGACATGTAGCTGATGACATGTAACTGATGACATGTAGCTGATAACATGTAGCTGATGACATGTAGCTGATGACATGTAGCTGATGACATGTAACTGATGACATGTAGCTGATAACATGTTGCTGATGACATGTAGCTGATGACATGTAACTGATAACATGTAACTGATAACATGTAGCTGATGACATGTAGCTGATGATATGTAGCTGATAACATGTAACTGATAACATGTAACTGATGACATGTAGCTGATAACATGTAACTGATGACATGTAGCTGATGACATGTAACTGATGACATGTAACTGATAACATGTAACTGATGACATGTAACTGATAACATGTAGCTGATAACATGTAACTGATAACATGTAACTGATGACATGTAACTGATAACATGTAACTGATGACATGTAGCTGATAACATGTAACTGATAACATGTAGCTGATGACATGTAGCTGATGACATGTAACTGATGACATGTAGCTGATAACATGTTGCTGATGACATGTAGCTGATGACATGTAACTGATAACATGTAACTGATAACATGTAACTGATGACATGTAGCTGATAACATGTAACTGATGACATGTAGCTGATAACATGTAGGTGATGACATGTAGCTGATGACATGTAGCTGATGACATGTAGCTGATAACATGTAACTGATAACATGTAGCTGATAACATGTAGCTGATAACATGTAACTGATAACATGTAGCTGATAACATGTAGCTGATGACATGTAGCTGATAACATGTAGGTGATGACATGTAGCTGATAACATGTAGGTGATGACATGTAGCTGATGACATGTAGCTGATGACATGTAGCTGATAACATGTAACTGATAACATGTAGCTGATAACATGTAGCTGATAACATGTAACTGATAACATGTAGCTGATAACATGTAGCTGATGACATGTAGCTGATAACATGTAGGTGATGACATGTAGCTGATAACATGTAGGTGATGACATGTAGCTGATAACATGTAGCTGATGACATGTAGCTGATGACATGTAGCTGATGACATGTAGCTGATGACATGTAGCTGATGACATGTAGCTGATGACATGTAGCTGATGACATGTAGCTGATAACATGTAGCTGATGACATGTAGCTGATGACATGTAGCTGATGACATGTAGCTGATGACATGTAGCTGATGACATGTAGCTGATGACATGTAGCTGATGACATGTAGCTGATGACATGTAGCTGATAACGTAGAGCTAGCTAGTGCTAAATGGACTGCATTTATATGGCGCTTTGATCCAAATCGATTTACTTATGTCTCACATTCACCCACACAATTACACTTCGACCGCGGAGGCAGCCATGCAAGGTGTCAACCTGCTCACCGGGGAACAGTGTCTCGCTCAAGGACACTGACACACTGCCAAAGAGTAGCCGGAATCTAACCAGGAACCTTGCGATTACCAGACAGCCAGTCTGAACATACTGTAAGCTACCAGTCTGAACATACTGTAAGCTACCAGTCTGAACATACAGTAAGCTACCAGCCTGAACATACAGTACAGTAAGCTACCAGCCTGAACATACAGTACAGTAAGCTACCAGTCTGAACATACAGTAAGCTACCAGCCTGAACATACAGTACAGTAAGCTACCAGTCTGAACATACAGTAAGCTACCAGTCTGAACATACAGTAAGCTACCAGTCAGAACATACAGTACAGTAAGCTACCAGTCTGAACATACAGTAAGCTACCAGTCTGAACATACAGTAAGCTACCAGCCTGAACATACAGTACAGTAAGCTACCAGCCTGAACATACAGTAAGCTACCAGTCTGAACATACAGTAAGCTACCAGTCTGAACATACAGTAAGCTACCAGCCTGAGCATACAGTAAGCTACCAGTCTGAACATACAGTAACCTACCAGCCTGAACATACAGTACAGTAAGCTACCAGTCAGAACATACAGTACAGTAAGCTACCAGTCAGAACATACAGTAAGCTACCACTCTGAACATACAGTACAGTAAGCTACCAGTCTGAACATACAGTACAGTAAGCTACCAGTCTGAACATACAGTAACCTACCAGCCTGAGCATACAGTAAGCTACCAGCCTGAACATACAGTAAGCTACCAGCCTGAACATACAGTAAGCTACCAGTCTGAACATACAGTAAGCTACCAGTCTGAACATACAGTAAGCTACCAGTCTGAACATACAGTAACCTACCAGCCTGAGCATACAGTACAGTAAGCTACCAGCCTGAACATACAGTAAGCTACCTGTCTGAACATACAGTAAGCTACCAGCCTGAACATACAGTAAGCTACCAGCCTGAACATACAGTAAGCTACCAGCCTGAACATACAGTAAGCTACCAGCCTGAACATACAGTAAGCTACATGTCTGAACATACAGTAAGCTACCTGTCTGAACATACAGTAAGCTACCAGTCTGAACATACAGTAAGCTACCAGCCTGAGCATACAGTAAGCTACCAGTCTGAACATACAGTACAGTAAGCTACCAGTCAGAACATACAGTAAGCTACCACTCTGAACATACAGTACAGTAAGCTACCAGTCAGAACATACAGTAAGCTACCAGCCTGAGCATACAGTAAGCTACCAGTCTGAACATACAGTACAGTAAGCTACCAGTCAGAACATACAGTAAGCTACCACTCTGAACATACAGTACAGTAAGCTACCAGTCAGAACATACAGTAAGCTACCACTCTGAACATACAGTACAGTAAGCTACCAGTCAGAACATACAGTAAGCTACCAGTCAGAACATACAGTACAGCAAGCTAACAGTCTGAGCATACAGTACAGTAAGCTACCACTCTTTGATCAGGCTTCGCGGGGAGCCATGGTTACAGCTCACACCCCTGCTTTTGACTCCAGACCCCCAACCCCCCCCCCCTCCCCACCCCCCACACTTCATTGATCATCATCATCCCACCCCACAGTTCTGAATTGGCTTAACTATAAAAAAAAAATGGAATGAACTCGTGAAGACATGACCAAGAGCAATGGAGTGAGATATATGTAGTACACACACACACACACACACACACACACACACACACACATACATACACAAACGGTGATATTCTCCACACATAGGCACGGGACTGAATAAGGGGCGAGGGTAAGAACGGGGTGCTGAAGTGCACAGCATTGACTATATACAATGAACTGAGTACAGCGCAGGCACAAAATGATAATAGAACGCAATTAACTTCAAACGGTTTCACTGCATACATAAATCTCCCCATCCACGGGGTCACAAGCGCGTTAACTCCGGTCCATTTGGGTGGAGCTTTTTTAATTACGCACAGCTCTATGTGCTGTGAGGGCTCACATTGTCAAGACGATGGCGCGGCGATAAAGAGCGTCGGGAAACATATCTGTCTCTGTGCTATAGAATAAATTACTAACAAGACGTGCGAGACCAGCGCTGTATCCATTACAACTCAAATTCACAGCGTTAAAATGAAAGAGCTGTCACCTTCAGACTCTAGTGAATGTCCACACACCACAATGAAAAGCGCTTAAAAGAGATTGTGGGGAAAAGAGCACATTTTCCTTTGCCTTTTGATTTTGAACCCTTTCAAATGAAGAGTCGGACTTCCCTCATACACAATGTGCCTCTGTCTGCTGGTTGCAAAATTACCTCAGTTGAGGTGCTCTTTGATAAGACAGAAGAGAGTGAATTGAGACAAACTCTGAGAGGAGATACGGCATGGCAGGCCTTGTCAGACATCAATAACAAAATGACTATCCATGCAACCACTGAACCTTTGCTCCAGAGAGTCTCGAAGGTTTGTTTGAATTCAGTCGTAGCGACGTGGCGTGCGCGTCTGAGGTGATGGATCTACTGCGAGTTGAAGGGCCGTTGGCTTTTGTTCTCGTCTCTCTCCCCCGTCAGTGCTTTTGCATCCAGCCGTCCTTCGCTAGGCTCACAGAGCAGCAAATGGATTGGATTTGTAAAGCGAGTCACTGCTCTACAGCCTCCTTCACAGTAAACAGTACACTATAATTCTTCCCTAGAGAGCAAAACCAACAAGTATACGACAAGTAAAAAATTCCTCTCGGCCTCTCAAAGTATGGACATAACTTAACAAGATTGTCTGATTCACTGGCCATCGTCAAATCAGGAACTTCCTGGAATGGCGCTGTGCGGGGTGTGTACTTCCTATACAATATCCAATCAGGACGGGACTGAGACTAGCAAGCCTCAGTCTATTAATGGACGGATATGGATTGGGGTAAGTTGCGGAACTATGGGTTTTTAATCTGCGTGCGTTCAGGCGGCCTGGGGGAGACGGGCTTCGTGTCGGCGCCTCGTCTCCCGGTGACGGCGCAACGTCAATTCCGGCCGGGGCAGTCCGGCCGGGGTCACGACAGCTGCCAGGAGGGGTTGAAGAACTTGATGGCGTGCGTCTTGGCCCACTTGGCGAACACGGCCTTCTCTGTGACGAACCGGTGGCCGCCGTAGGGGGCGCTCTCGTGCAGGAGGTACTCCGCGCACTCGTCCCGGCTGCGTGCCTCGTAGTAGTGGTAGGGCACCTTCTTAAAACCCTCCGTCCTGATCAAGAGAGAGAGAGAAGGAGAGTTGGAGAGAGAGAGAGAGATAGAGGTAGGGAGGGAGAGAGAGATGGTGATAGGTAAGTTGGACTCAAACTCACTGTGTTGTATCAGCTTGATGTAGGTGTTCACAATAGACACAATCGATAACTGTTTGTTCAAGCTTGATGAATGAACTGTTTACTTGAATTCATGGCAGATCCAGTGGTATTTCAGGGGAAAGGTTCTGCTATAATTGCGCGGCAGAGGGAGATATTTCTGAGTATCCTAAAGGCTTCCACTTTATTCTTCTGGTCTCTTCAGGGTCTCTTCTGGGAAAACGATATGACACGACTAGGCTGGGGCCATAACAACTAGCTAAACACCACTACGAGTTCTATGATTTCTAGATTCTAGAGATTCCCACTTTTTTGTATTTGTATTTGTATTTATTGGTTTAAAATACAGAGACAGTGCATATTAAGGAACATTTGACTGTAAATATGCCAGTTTAGCCAAGTTGGCTAATTTTCAACTGTAGTCTCTGGGGCAGGTGACATGAGCACAACAATAATTAAAACATAGTACAATAATTAAAACACAGTAGGAATCAATATAGGTTACAATACACTAAAATACATACAAATAAATACATTAAAATACAACCCCTCAGTTAAAAAACATAGTACAATAATTAAAACACAGTAGGAATCAGTATAGGTTACAATACACTAAAATACATACATTAAAATACAACCCCTCAGTTAAAATGGTCGCACACTTGACCATCTCTCAACCATGATTTTAAGTTAGTTTTAAATGAGATGTAACTTTGATACTCCCTGAGCCGTGTTGGCAGACTGTTCCAGGTGTGGGCTGCTCTCACGGAAAAGGCTGTCTGACTAAAAGCAGACCTCCTGTTTGGGACTACACATTCCCCTCTGACTACAGACCTGGTATATCTATCAGCAGATGCTTTCTGTTTTATGAAAGTACAGAGGGGGGGAGGAGCCAAGCCATGTAGGATTTTATAGGTAAGGCAGGCATCTTTGAATTTGACAAGATTGTCCCAGCTCAGTAGGTTCTGGTTTGCTATGCTATAACAATGGTGGTGGCTGTTTGTTTTCCTGTCCAGAACTTTCACAGCCTGATGGTAAACTACCTGTACAGATCGTAATGTTGTACAGGAGGCTTGTGTCCAGCTAGTCAGACAGTATGTTAAGTGTGACATAATAATGGCATTAAAATACAGTGCTGCTGCTTTTGTTGACAGAGAGTTTCTGATGTGACGGAAGTTTGATAAGTGAAACTTTGCATTGTTTACTACCGATTTGATTTGTTTTTTAAATGTAAGATTTTTACTGGTACATAGGTTCATATCTAATAGTCTTTAGATGACTAAATATAGATGAATACTCATGAAATTTGATATATATATTCTAAAATAAGTATAATTTCACTTCATCTACCTGTCGACATGAAATTCCCAAACGCTGACGGTAAAAAAAGCCTGGATGTCGCGCAAAATGGGGCGTGGCCCAATTTGGTCCCAGACAATAAGAGTGACTGAGATTGGTCTACGTTCCGTTAGTGTAGCGGTGTAGTGGTGTAGTAGCATAGTAGTGTAGTAGTGTAGCAGTGTAGTTGTGTAGCGGTGATGTAGTGTAGCGGTGTAGTAGGGTAGTGGTATAGTAGTGTAGCGGTGATGTAGTGTAGCGGCGTAGTAGTGTAGCGGTGATGTAGTGTAGCGGTGATGTAGTGTAGCGGTGTAGTAGTGTAGCGGTGTAGTAGTGTAGCGGTGATGTAGTGTAGCGTTGTAGTAATGTAGCGGCGTAGTAGTAGTGTAGCGGTGTAGTGGTGTAGCAGTGTAGCGGTGTAGTAGTGTAGCGGTGATGTAGTGTAGCGGTGATGTAGTGTAGCGGTGTAGTAGTGTAGCGGTGTAGTAGTAGTGTAGCGGTGTAGTGGTGTAGCAGTGTAGTAGTGTAGCGGTGTAGTAGTGTAGCGGTATAGTAGAGCAGTGGTTCCCAAAGTCGGGGTCGCGACCCAAAGGTGGGCCGCGAGCAGCCACGGATGGGCCGCGAGATGATTTTTTTTAAAAACAAAAAAAAATAAAAAAAAACATTTTTTTTAATTTTATTTTTTTTATTTTTTTATTTAATTTTTTTTGTCAGGTCACTGAACTTAGAAGCAGGCCAGGACAGTGTTTCTAGTTGTATTCAAAAATTCTATTCTATTGTATTCTAAAATGTGACTATATGGTTTTATATTAACTTAATAAATAAACAAAAACGAAAAATCTATTTATTTCAACGAACATTTCAAACTAAATAACAGATTATGCACATAAAACGCTGAAAACAACCGAAGCAACAATAGTATTTTAATGAGGCTATTATTATTATCATTATTATTTTGGAACAAGTTAGCCCTCTCATAAATAGCACATATAAATGAATAACTAACTTGAACTAACTTAATAGGATTGAAGTGATATTTGGCTTAAAAAATCGGTCGCCTGGCAAAAAAAAAAAAAAAAAGCCAGACGATGTGCATTGGGCCGCGGCTCTCTGACGCCTTATTTTCTGGGCCCCGGCCTGAAAAGTTTGGGAACCCCTGTAGTAGAGTAACGGTGTAGTAGTGTAGCGGTGTAGTAGTGTAGCAGTGATGTAGTGTAGCAGTGTAGTAGGCTAAAGACTCACAATTTGTAAGTCGCTTTGGATAATAGTGTTAGCTAAATGGCTAAATGACTAAATGTAAATAAATGACAAACTATAGGCTACATAGCGGCTGGGTGGCGCAGCGGTCTAAGCGCTCATCACCAACACGTGAGACACCGGTATCGAATCCGGCTGTCAGCGTTGCCTCCGGCTTGGGCCGGCCGTCATACTGACTCAATTGGCAGAGTCAGCGGGAGGGGAGTCGATGGGTGGTAATCTGGTCGTTGTAAACAGCGACTCCTACAGGTCGGTCAGGGCGCCTGCACAGCAAGGACAGGAGATGTCGAGGGTAGTGTGAGCCTCCCAGACGTTACACCTCGCCAATGAGAGTCCGTGCTGGCAGGTGAAAAGAAGTGGCTGGCTGACTCCGCATTTATCGGAGGGGACATGCGATAGATTCTTCAACCCTCCCTACGACTGACCAGTGGGGGGGACATGCGAGCAACGATCAAGACAGGGGAGGGGGGAATTGGCACGACTAAATTGGGATGGGAGAAAAACAGAAAAAGAAGGAGAAAAAGTGGATAAACTATAGGCTACATAATGTTAATTAATATTAAACAAATCGATTGTGCTTTGAATAGAATTTAGGGGTAAAATCCCAACTCGTAGGTTTATTTTTGGTCATTAACAGAAGTGAAAGGAAATTTGGGAAATTCTTCTAAATGTGCGTCTCTGGCTTGATGCCTTCTGACTTTTACTACTGTAGATTTTCTTTTATAAATACTGTATTGAAATATAAAAATACCCTGATTATAAGACGACAAGCCTTTTTCAAGAAAATATTTGTATAAAGTAAAAAAGTATATCTGACCAGAATGTAGACTACCAGTAATACTACATTTACATTATATTTAGTCATTTAGCTGACGCTTTTATCCAAAGCAAAGCAAAGTTCTAACAAGTCAGCAGGAAGGGTACAACTCTGGCAGCTGTTTGATTGAACAGTGTTGAATTTGAGTGCTACAATCTTGAGTGCACATTAATATAGACATATTAGCCTAGTATATAGGCAAGGACAAAAGTAGCAAAGTGCATGATAGTAAAATACAGTACGAAGGTTAGTATTTATATATTATACATTTTTTTTTTTATTATATTGATTGAAGAAGTGTGTTTTAGTCAAGGGCGGAAAATTCAATACTAACACATTGATTAAAACAAGGTAGATACAGCATCTATTTACATATTTTAAATCAAATGTTTACACCAGTAAATTCAATTATACTGTAGCCTGGTATGCCTATTTTAGCATAATTTAGCAAAATAGAACATACGCTACGGTACGTCTGTGTATTGTGGAGTAAGAGTTTAGGGATTCCAGGTAGGCATGAAGATCCTATACTTGACTATTGTTGCCCCCCCCCCCTCTCTAGTTATATCAGTGTGTGTCGGTGTGGTTGCAGGTTATATGTACTCAGACAAATGGCGATGATGGATCTTAAAGAGGCTGAGCAGTTTGGAAAATAGGTTTCTACTGCTTGCTTGATTGATTGCTTGATTGATTGATTGATTGATTGATTGATTGATTGATTGAAAATGTTTTTTTTTTTTTTTTTTTTTTACTTCATTTTTTAGCGTTTATCGCTTTTCTGGTCAAGCATGACCGGCAGATGCAGGGTGAATACTGTGATACTGCTGATGTAAGCATAAACCAATTTCAGGCGAGTCTCTCACCGGCCTGTACCTGGGTCCGCCTAGACCAGGCCTGCCCCGGTCTTGGTCCTTTGCTTGTTTCTAACGACTAACAGCTTTACAAGGAGGATTGCTTTGTGTAACGTATTCATCAGGACAAACGACCAGACCAGGAGAGACTACCACCTAGACATCATTATGCCCATTCGGCGTGTCTGTGGTGAAGGCCGTCGTCTGGCTGTCAGTTTGATGCATGGCCCCTGTAGCAGCCAGGCAGCTACCGGAGCACCTATCCTCCGCTCACCGGCTCCAGTCAGTGTGGCACGACGGCACCGTGCGTCTGCGTTAGCTAACTAATTCAATTCTGCCTCCTCTGCGGCACCTGTTGAATCTCAATTACCACACGACCGGCAAGTCCCGCCCTCCCTTGTTACTGTTGCTATGGTCCCCCAAGCTTTCTCACACGCTCCACTAAAACAACGAAATGTCAACTGAACAACCCATACCTGCTGATGATTCTCTCGCAAGGATTCCTGACAATATCGCTGTATGTTATTTGCCAAATGCCGCTACTTTATCTAAGAGAGTTCTACAGAAAGGCCTGAACTATTTTACACAAGGATATATCCATGACATTCGGATTTCGGATGGAGCAGATGACAACATAAAAGTTGATGCTAAGTGTTGGCGATCTATGCGGAAGACACAAACTCACAAACTACACATTAATTTCACCGCAAATCCGCCCCTCAATTAATCGCCACGGGGGGCATAATCCCACGGGACAATGCATTGGGAACTTGTGTCCCACGACGAGACCTACACCCGTGAATATTATTGCGCGGATCAGAATACCGGCGTGCGCATGGGAGCTCGTGCAAATTCAGTGAGATTTTTCCACGTCGCGCAAAACGTTTTTCCAAACGCCAAAACAAAGCACCCGCTGCCCACCTTCCTCGACGCAACAAAAAATTGGCCCGTGTGTAACTCCTGTTGTCTCTCACAATTACCTGCATACAATCCTTCTATATATCTACTTATACACCTGCATAACATATACAGTAACTCTGTATGGTAGCTGTACAATAATGCTGTTTGCCTTTTGCATTTAGCATTTTGCATTTTGTACATTTTTGTTTTGCATATTGTATATTTTGTATAGTGTTTGGTCTTTATTCTTTTACTTTTTACTGTATGAAGCACAATTTCAGGAGGGTCATAAAAAAACAAGGATTTCACTATAATGTACCTTATATGTGACAAATAAAACAAAACATGAACCGTATATATGGTATATATATATGTATTCTTTATTCTGTCTGTACATACCTGCATGTAATCCTTTTTACATATCTGTAGATACTATATCTATATCTGGACATATCCCTTACCTACTCTTACTAGTTATGCTGCTGGGCAGTATGATTTATTAGTGTCTTTATACCTGTATCACTGTACACATTAATACTACAACTCTGTACATACATGTGATTAGCACTATACTCAGTAGTACTAATTTATATATTTCATACCCAGTTTAATCTCCTGTACATTGTATTACTATTGCACTCTGGTTGGATGCCAAACTTCTTTTCTTGGTACAGTACTTGTGCTGTATGATGACAATAGGCTACATTTCAATCTAATCTAATCTAATGTCGTCTCTCGCAGGAAGACAAAGAGTGAGAGAGAGAGAGAGAGAAAGAGACAACAGCGCCCAGTGCCACGTGAATGATGGTGTACATGGAGGCATTCTTTTTAACTGCGGCAGGAACGCGGCACTGATTAAAAGAAGGATTCTCACGGCACGGGATGGTGCTGGGATTCTGGGGGTTGATTTGTGAGGGAGACGAGGAGAGGATTACGGAGGAGACATGGTGAGGATGAACGACCTGCCCGGAGCAACGACATCTTGTTGGTCATCCACAGGCTCCCAGCCCAGGCACTGATCACACACAGGCTCCCAGCCCAGGCACTGATCACACACAGGCTCCCAGCCCAGGCACTGATCATCCACAGGCTCCCAGCCCAGGCACTGATCACACACAGGCTCCCAGCCCAGGCACTGATCACACACAGGCTCCCAGCCCAGGTACTGATCACACACAGGCTCCCAGCCCAGGCACTGATCACACACAGGCTCCCAGCCCAGGCACTGATCAAACACAGGCTCCCAGCCCAGGCACTGATCACACACAGGCTCCCAGCCCAGGCACTGATCATCCACAGGCTCCCAGCCCAGGCACTGATCACACACAGGCTCCCAGCCCAGGCACTGATCATCCACAGGCTCCCAGCCCAGGCACTGATCACACACAGGCTCCCAGCCCAGGCACTGATCACACACAGGCTCCCAGCCCAGGCACTGATCACACACAGGCTCCCAGCCCAGGCACTGATCACACACAGGCTCCCAGCCCAGGCACTGATCACACACAGGCTCCCAGCCCAGGCACTGATCACACACAGGCTCCCAGCCCAGGCACTGATCAAGGGCCTAGGTTTGCTTTCAACATTGGAGGGTCACTTTAATCAGGGGGGGGGGGGGGGGTCTGGTGGTCCTCCCCTTGGACATATTGAGCGTCAAACACTTCATTTCCGGCATTCTGATGTATCTCTATGAGAGGCACGTCTGCAAGGTTGAGATTGGGGGGACAGGGGCAATAGAGCTCAGAAGGTAGAGCAGTCGTCTGGTAATCCGGAGGTTCTCGGTTAGATTCCCGCTCCTCCCAGGGAGCATGTCGAAGTGTCGTTGAGCAAGACACTTAACCCCCTAACTGCTCCCGATGAGCAGGTTGGCACCTCGCAGGGTTGCCTCCGCCGCCCGTCAGTGTGTGTTGTAATTGTACAATTGGATAAAAACGCTATATAAATGCACCATTTACCATTTTATGGTATGGTCCTGTAGGAGTGTCTGAAATTGTTGGTTAATATATAGTTACAGGCAAGAAGGATATATAAATGTTTTGACCCTCTTATTTCTAACCTCTTTTGGGGAGGGGGTTGCCTTTCATAATATGGACTGCTATTAGCTATCTTTTTTGAGGGGGACAAATCTACCTCGACTTGTCTCCTGCAACCCCCCATAAATCTACACCTATGATCAACGCCTGAGAGGATAATTATTGTTAGTAGCTTTAATCAGTAGGCTTATTTTCTACCAAATAATCAATACTGTGTACTTGTTCCACCACTTCCTCCTACAGTGACACACACCACTGCACTGCCTACACACACTAAATCAAGCAGTGCATTTAGAATGTTTCTCTCACGGTTTTATCTATTGCTGATGAAACAATACTGGGAAGAGGGCTTTTGTGTACTCCGTTTACCTGGAATGGACTTAAACTCCAGGCTTTTCTTACTTTGCAGTTTTAAAACCCTAACCTGACCTTTTAATGACCAATATGGGAGTGTACAAAATAATGCTTCTCTGCTTAATTCATATTGGTTACTGTACACGCTGCATTAATGTTATGTTTGATGCTTAGTCTAACCTGACCTTCCCTCTTAACCCCCCCCCCCCCTTTTTTTATCTTTCTATTTTTGTCCTTTGTCTATGTTCATTTACTGTCCTGTATGGTTGTTCTTGACTTTAAGTGTGTTGTTGTTTTATGTCAGGTGTTGCTCGAAAAAAGAGCTCTTTGAGCTCAAGCTTCTTACCTGGTGAAATAAAGGTTAAATAAATAAAAACTGGTTGTATGATGATTTGGAAATAGTTTACCCAGGTACAGTAAGATGGCTGCATTATTATCCCACTCCACCAACAGCAATGTCTTCTGTATGGCTTTATCTCTACGGCTACACAGCCCTCCTCTCTCCTCTTAAAAATAGCTTGCAGGTATTATCACTGTTAGCTTGTTAAATATGGCTAGAGCAGCCTCCGCGATGGGTTTTGATCAGACCTCGTGTTTTATCCTTCTGCACACACACAGAGCTGATTTGCGTTTGAGGTGAATGTCTCCAACAGTGACACGCACACACGCACGCACGCACGCACGCACGCACGCACGCACGCACACACGCACACACACACACACACAGTCATCCCACTCAGCACACACACACACAGAGCATTCTCTCTAAAAACAGCTGCGTTTTAATTTGGTGCAAGATCAGACGCCCCGGGCAACAGTAGATTCACATGATCTGTGACGTAGCCTGAAACTTGGAGAATGTTTGGCAACAGTCAAAGGACTACGATGCTCCGATCTAGCGCAACAGGTTTGCATCTAAAAGTGCCTGCCCTATCGTCACCTTCTTAAAATAATCCTCAAGTTTTGAGAAAAACTGAATAAACTGAACCAAATATAGAATATACAGTATGATATTTATTAATCATTTCACAACTGGGTAGGAACAGCATGATCTTTTCAATTAAGGATGTAGGCAATTTTACCAGAGGTGGCCAGCATCATGGAGAGATGACTTAGGCAAAAACATGATTTTTCTCAAAAAGTGACATAAGCCATTATGTTAGGATATGTACCGCTGGCCCCACCAGTCCAGCCAAAACCTTAGTCCTTTTCTCCCATCCCCCAATTTAGTCGCTTTATTCCCTCCTGGTCGTTGCGCTGCCCTACTGTCAGTCTGGGGAGGGAGTAGACTACCCTACTGTCGGTCTGAGGAGGGTGTAGACTACCACACGCCTCATCCGATACATGTGGAGTCGCCAGCCGCTTCTTTTCACCTGACAGCGAGGAGTTTCACTGGGAGAGCACAATGTGAGCGGAGGTTCACGCCATCTCCCCCCAGACCCCCTCCCCGCTGAACAGGCGCCCTGACCGACCAGTAGGAGTCGCTGTCGCAATGACTGGGACTCATACCCCCACCGGCTTCACACCCGCGAACACTGCCAACTGTGTTTGTAGGGACGACTGACAGCCAAAAACTTTAAGGAGAGGAGAATTCGGGTGCTGCAGTCCTGCTACCCGCTGCGTCACTGAGAGCCTGCCAACCTGAGTCCAACCTTGGATTGGATTGGATTGAACCTGCTGTGTATTCATCGCAGGGGGACCATAATGTTTTTTCACAGCACAGGGAGCCCAGTATGGATTTCCACATAGAAATTCAGCAATTAAATTCAAACTGCGGCATTGAAAATATATTTTAGACATATATATATATATATATTATATATATCTAATATATCTCGTATATATATATGTTTAAAATATATTTTCAATGCCACAGTTTGAATTTCTCACAGGTCCCCCTGCGATGAATACACAGCAGGTTGGACTCAGGTTGGCAGGCTCTCAGTGACGCAGCGGGTAGCAGGACTGCAGCACCCGAATTCTCCTCTCCTTAAAGTTTTTGGCTGTCAGTCGTCCCTATATATATAATATATCTATATAATGGGGCGGACGGTTTTTACAGAAGGGAATGATTGGCTGTGTCAGTGAATGTGAAGCTGGAGATGAAGTTCTGCAGAATGGGCTGTATGTCTCACCTCAGTCGAACAGGGTTAGACAGCGGACAGGGTTGGAGGAACCACTCTTAACATTGTGGTTAGTTACCTTATAATTATAAAGTTATATTGCATTAATTACTTACAATGAATTACTCTCAAGGTGATGTAGTTTGTGACACTAACAGTACTATAGCCCAACTACATCTAAACTACGGTACATTGCAGAACAAAAATAGCATCTGGAATATAGGTAGAATAAAGGTAGGCTAAGGCTACCTGGAGCAACAGCTTTAAAGTCCCCATGAAATGGCTAGTGGAACGCTATTCGCTTCAGCATATTTACACCTTTCCTGTAAAAACAGAAAGGTTGATTGGCATTTACAGTAGCCAATAGCCTTGAATGTGTGTTTAGTTAGCAAGCTAACGTTGAACAGTGGTTTCGTTAATGAGGCAGAGTGCTAGCTTAGTTAAAATGTCCTGTAAATGTTATTCTAGAAAGCATTTCATTGGACGCAAAATTGGTATACGCCCCTGTGTGCAGGATGACTCATCAAAACCCTTTTATCATTTTCCAGGAAATGGCCAACTCCAAAATACCATTAAGAATACCTACAAAACAACATTTTTGTCATTGTCATCTGTTGGGACAGATACTGGCATATTGTGACATTCAGCGCAAGACATAATCTGATAAAAGAACATCTATATCAATATTTTTTTGTATCTGTCTTGGACTATGTTGATGTCATTTATAGAGAGGCACAACAAACACTGGTATTTGTAAATTTTTAAGGCCCTTACTGGTAAGGTACATCACTATTGGAATGGAATTATGGAACATATGGAACCCATTCTAATGACTGGCTGGTCCTTAAGTTTGGGTAACAGGGTAATCTGCATTTCATTATGATGCCCTCTAGCTCATGGAATGAACTCCCAGCAGTCCTTAAAGCTTGAGATTCTCCCCTCTGTTGCAGTGTTATAATTGATTTGTTATCCTTGCTTTTCGCCTCGTCTTGTTGTTTTATTGTCATGATTTTATATGCTGTGTGATTTTATATTCTTTTTTCTTCTTCTTTTTTTGCTAATTTCTGTACGTACACTCGACGTGACTGTAAATGAGGGAAACCTCAGTTGCCTTTTGAGTTTAAATAAAGGTTTGAAAATAAATGAAATTCAAATGTCATGGGGCCTTTAAGTAGAGGCGGAATAAGGTTGGGGTTTGAAGTGGATTGATAGCATGGGTAAGATTCTTCAGACACTTCTCCCAAATACATTCTATTGCAGCCTGATATGCAGCAGCAGGCTGAAGCTTGCTTGCTCAATACTGGATCAATTGAAAAGACTTTGGTCCCTATGTCTCCAAATGACAATAGGGTCTATAAGTAAGAAAAATAGGGTCTAAGTAAAAAGAGTTATCCTTTATGGAGAGGACAGGAAGCATTTCTAGGGGAAATACTAAAACTTAAAGGAACACGCCAACATTATGGGAAATGAGCTCGCTGTCTTCTCCAGAGTCAGACAAGAAGATTTCCTCAGTAGAAAGCTATCAGTACAAATGAATGGAAACGGATACGGACCGCTAGCCTAGTTAAGACTCCGGGAGAGGTCTTTTTTTGGCCAACAGCTAGGCAGCTGGTCCTTATCGGCTTCCATTCATTTGTGCTAAGCTAGGCTACTGGGGAGCATGTCTATGTTCCCCGGGTCCTATGTTCCCCGGGTTCTATGTTCCCCGCTTTGATTGATTGATTGATTGATTGCTAATTTTAGACCACCAGCCCTGATTCCAAACTCTAACCATAACCAGTTCGAAAGAGGGCCTAAGCTTAACCGTTCGAAACAAGGCGGACATTAATAATTAATAAAATAATAAAAATTTATAAAATGTTTAATCTATTAATCAATCAAAGCGGGGAACATAGAACCCGGGGAACATAGGACCCGGGGAACATAGGGATGATCCCGGCTACTGTACTGTAGCTTGCAGCCGGTATCCATCTTCTCTCCGTCCGACTGCAGCAGAGTGTAGTTAAGCTAGTAACTGAACTACACGCTGCGAACTACTCCCCAACAAGGCTAACTAATCCCCAACACGGCTAACTACTCCCCAACACGGCTTAGGCCTACTACTCCCTAACATGGCTAACTACTCCCTAACATGGCTAACTACTCCCCAACATGGCTAACTACTCCCCAACACGGCTAACTACTCCCCAACACAGCTAACTACTCCCTAACATGGCTAACTACTCTCCAACACGGCTAACTACTCCCCAACACTGCTAACTACTCCCCAACATGGCTAACTACTCCCCAACACGGCTAACTACTCCCCAACATGGCTAACTACTCCCCAACATGGCTTAGGCCTACTACTCCCTAACACGGCTAACTACTCCCCAACCCGGCTAACTACTCCCCAACATGGCTAACTACTCCCCAACATGGCTAACTACTCCCCAACCCGGCTAACTACTCCCCAACATGGCTAATTACTCCCCAACATCGCTAACTACTCCCCAACACGGCTAACTACTCCCCAACATGGCTAACTACTCCCCAACACGGCTAACTACTCCCCAACCCGGCTAACTACTCCCCAACACGGCTAACTACTCCCCAACATGGCTTACTACTCTGCTAACTACTCCCCAACATGGCTTACTACTCCCCAACATGGCTTACTACTCGGCTAACTACTCCCCAACATGGCTTACTACTCGGCTAACTACTCCCCAACACGGCTAACTACTCCCCAACATGGCTTACTACTCGGCTAACTACTCCCCAACGTGGCTAACTACTCCCCAACACGGCTTACTTGCAGTAGGTGTTGTTGATCATGCCGTAGACGTGGATCTCCTTGCACATGTCCATCGCCAGGATGAGCGTGAACCAGCCAGTACTGAGGTAGGAGCCGGACTGGATTCTGTGAATCAGAATCAGAATCAGAATCAGAAAGGTCTTTAGTAGTTTACACATACAAGGAATTTGATTTGTTAATTTGGTGCGACATTAACGGACAGACAATTACGGTGGAATAAAATGAAAGGTAGAATAAGATAAAATGGAATATAAACTAAATTAAAGTAGAAGAACAACAGAATATAATATAATTATAAAATAAAATAGGCTGTACAGGACTGTATAATTGTGCACGATGTGGTCGAATATAATACACGAATTGCACTACATATACACTACCTTATACCAATACTGTGAACAGACAGACACGAGTTATAGCCTGTAGCAGGGTATCATTGGCATCTGCATAAATTAGGTAGAACAATTAATGGTGCAAAGCACTTGAGTGTTGCAAAGGTCATTGAGAAAACCATGTTTTATAATGAGAGAAGCATAAACATATACTGTATACACACACACCACACACACATACACAAGTAGCTGCATACATATGCATAGGCATATGTTCAGACTCTAGGCATTGTACGGTTGCATGCCTGCTCTCCTCCCATCAATAAACTGCTTTATTTGTGTAGGCCAGAATTCGTTACAAGTATAATATTACATCATAATTTTATGTAATGAACAAATCTATCCTTGGAGTAGCAATGTTGACATATTCAGATTGCAAAGAGTGTTTAATCAATTATTTATTGATTTTGTGGTTTATAGTGAACTGGCCCTTGATTGCACAATTTGCACAAATATATTCACAAAAGTATTCTGGGAAAAAGCGGCCTAATACAAAGATTTATTAGTTCAAGTTTAACAACACAGATAGAACAGAGGCAGGGAAACTTAAAATAAATGGATTAAAATGGGGGATAGTTTGCGATCGTTTATATGAAAAGAGGGATGCAAAATTATCTTATCATCTTACGCTCTCAGTCTTAGTGTCCACTATGTTTGGGACAGGAGGGATGCAAAATGATCTTCTCATCTTATACTCTCAGTCTCAGTGTCTACTATGTTCGGGACAGGAGCCAGAGAAGCCCAGAGTGGACATCTGCTGCTACAGTATGAACCATGTGACAGACAAGTTTTCCTATTAAAGATGCTGCTCTGAGCACATCTGTTGTAGAGATTGGAATCTGAAGGACTGTCAACAAGTTCAAGTTTCTTTAATAGTTGTCATACAGAAGTACAGAATACTTTTATACAAAATGCTTCTTACTGTTACGCTCCAGAGACTGTGCTAGACAAGATAGTATGAAATAAAATATGATAGCATGTAAAATAGAAGTAAAAAAAAAAGTCACAGTGTTTAGTATAGACATATGTACAATGTTCGATGCAGAATAGAAGTAACTGAGTTACCATACAATATACAATATACTATGCAATGTACTAATACAATACTATATAGTGCAGAGCAGAAATGGGATGAGGTACAATTTAGGTACAATTTACAGTAAGGTGTACGAGTTGTAGTGCAAATCCTTTACCAATAAATATAAAGTGTAAAGTGTGTTTAGGTGATCTAAAGTGTGGAGAGTGGGTGCTGCAGTGTGTTGTTTGTTTAAAGGATAACTCCACTATTTTGGGAAATTAGCTTATTTAACATCTTCCCTGGAGTTAGACAAGAAGATGCATACCTTTTTTGTCTCTGTGCGTGCATTTTAGCTTTGGGAATAGATGCTCCGTTAGCATAGCTTAGCTTCATCACTGGAAGTGGGGGAGGACAGTAGCCTTACAGTGCCTTACAGTGTATTGCAAGGTCTGACATTGACCAAACTTGATATGCATGACCTTGGTGGGCTCTAGGTCAACTCCTGAAAAGGGGGTCAATGTCAGACTTTGCAATCAAAAGTTAGGGGGCTAATAACCCTTGCCATAATTTCAGTGCGCCCCTAACTTTTGATTGCAAGGTCTGACATTGACCCCCTTTTCAGGAGTTGACCTAGAGCCCACCAAGGTCATGCATATCAAGTTTGGTCAATGTCAGACCTTGCAATACACTGTAAGGCACTGTAAGGCTACTGTCCTCCCCCACTTCCAGTGATGAAGCTAAGCTATGCTAACGGAGCATCTATTCCCAAAGCTAAAATGCATGCACAGAGACAAAAAAGGTATGCATCTTCTTGTCTAACTCCAGGGAAGATGTTAAATAAGCTAATTTCCCAAAATAGTGGAGTTATCCTTTAAGTGAGTGTGTGCGTGTGGGTGTGTGTGCTGTGTGCATTTGATGGTTGTTGCATAGTGTTTATTGTTCGTTGAGCAGCCTGATGGCCTGGGGATAGAAGCTTCTTCTGAGTCTTTCTGTGCTCGCCTTAAGACTCCGGTATCGCTTGCCTGACCGCAGCAGTTCAAAGAGGCAGTTGTTCGGGTGGCTGGAGTCCTTGATGATTCTCTTAGCCTTACCCCTGCACCGCTTGTTGTAAATGTTCTGGAGGGTGGGAAGCCCCCCTCCAATTGTGCGTTCGGCTGAACGTGTCACTCTTTGTAGTCTGCTACGGTCTTGTGCAGTGCTATTCCCAAACCAGGAGGTGATGTTGCCAGTACAAGCTAACACCACAGTCAAAGGGTACCTCCTTGTACCATAGGAACACTCAACCCAACAGGACCTGATTGAAGACAAGACACAAGATACAATAAGATATTCCTTTATTGATCCCCTTCGGGAAATCTGGGCATCATAGCATAATGGCGGAGGGGGGGTACAGCTATGGGCAAGGTAATAGTAGAAAGACATACAGTACATATAGGCTATAAGAGTAGATCTGAATATAAAAAATAGGAGGAAATAAATAAACAGTGTAAACAATATAATTAACTCTGAATATAAAGCCATCCCTTTTGTGAACCTTTTGTGCATAAACATTCAGATGAATTGGCTGTTGACTGCATGTATGTATGTTGAGTGCACTCTGTATGACAAAATATGACAATAATGCTGTATATAATATACAGTGTATACAGCATTATTGTACATGTTATCATTCTTATCATATATATATATGTATCCACATCTGTCTGTACATACCTGCATATAATCCTTTTTACATATCTGTAGATACCATATCTATATCTGTACATATCCCTTACCTACTCTTACTAGTTACACTGCTGGCCAGTATGACTTACTACCATAGTGTCTTTATACCTGTATCACTGTACATATTAATACTACAACTCTGTATATTTACAGGGTTAACCGTCTGTAGTGTGGTAGTGAAAGGGTTAACCTTCTGTAGTGTGGTAGTGAAAAGGTTAACCCTCTGTACTGTGGTAGCGAAAGGGTTAACCATCTGTATTGTGGTAGTGAAAGGGTTAACATTATGTAGTGTGGTAGTGAAAGAGTTAACCTTGTGTAGTATGGTAGTGAAAGGGTTAACATTCTGTATGTATGGTAGTTAAAGGTTAACCTTCTGTAGTGTGGTAGTGAAAGGATTAACCCTCTGTACTGTGATTGCGAAAGGGTTAACCTGCTGTACTGTGATTGCGAAAGGGTTAACCTGCTGTACTGTGGTAGTGTAAGGGTTAACCTTCTGTAGGGTGGTAGTGAAAGGGTTAACCTTCTGTAGTGTGGTAGTGAAAGTGTTAACCTTCTGTAGTGTGGTAGTGAAAGGGTTAACCATCTGTAGTGTGGTAGTGAAAGGGTTAACCTTCTGTAGTGTGGTAGTGAAAGGGTTTACCTGCTGTAGTGTGGTAGTGAAAGGGTTAACCTTCTGTAGTGTGGTAGTGAAAGGGTTAACCTTCTGTAGTGTGGTAGTGAAAGGGTTAACTTGCTGTAGTGTGGTAGTGAAAGGGTTAACCATCTGTAGTGTGGTAGTGAAAGGGTTAACCTTCTGTAGTGTGGTAGTGAAAGGGTTAAGGCAAATCCTTTCAGCATACAGAGGAAACAACACGGGAGGTGTGTGGAGACAGGGCCCTGTGCGCAGAGCCTCACCTGCGGGGTGGGGGGGCTCATGTTCGCCAACACACTCACAGGGGTCGTGCGGAGGTGAAATCACCCCCCAAAAAAGGTAATCTGTTGCACTAAGGGTGTGGAGCACAAAAGGGAAATGGCACATTATCACTGATAAACAGCAAGGCGGCTTGCAGCAGTCAGGCCTGTCAGCGCCTCACCACTCTGCATTATTCATTAGTGATTTGCCACTCTAGCAGCCAGAACTAGGCCTGGTGGGTGTGTGTGTCTGTCTCTCTCTCTCTCTCTCTCTCTCTCTCTCTCTCTCTCTCTCTCTCTCTCTCTCTCTCACACACACGCACATACACACATATATACAGTACATACGAATCGCATGCATGCATCGCATGCGTGCCGATTGATGACCTCTGAGCAGGTCCTAAATTATTATAATTATTTTTTACATACAGTGTGTACACAAACAAACAGACCCTTGTGCGCATGTGTGCATGTTATGAAGACACACACACACACATCTCATCCCTATATGTTGACTATTGAATGTCCCTCAGAGCAGAGCAGCTTGCTGGGATGAATAAGGGAGTGGGCTCCGCTGACCTGATGATGAATTACCTATCAAAGCACATGTCTGGAAGAGACGGTGTTGAGAGAGAGAGAGAGAGAGAGAGAGAGAGATTGACAGGTTTACAGTCAGGAGCATATTGTGTGTTTACGTTGGATTATCATAGCAGGACGCAGCCGTGCAGGGATGACGTCGTTACCGCAGGGCCAGTATGAATAAAAGATAGCTAAGGGATGAGCCTGGGCAGAAGGTCGGATGGCAAACGCAGCACTCCGAGCCGGAGGACGGTGTGAGGCTTCACCTGCGGTCGGTAACTTCCTCTAATAAGCCCCGCCCTCTTTTCTTGATCCTCCAATTACAACTTGTTGCTTTCCCTTGGAAAACAATGCATAACAGCAAATACAGTATAAAGTGCAGGAACATCTTATTATGTATTTGTTTTGACAGTGGATGTTTCAGGGGAGGTACTTCTGTTGAAGAGGGGGAACATTTTCTTTTCATCTGCTAAAAAATAAACAGTCTTTTGTATTATGACTGCTATATTATTATATTTCATTATTATTTTAATATGTCGCAAATTGAGAAAACCCTTTTCTCATTAACACTTTGATTGCCACTCACGGCTAATCTCGGGTTTACGATAGTTACGTTGAAAGCCACGTCACAGCTGTTCTCTGAATTTCTTTTATAAATTTTTTTTAGCGATCTGAAATCATATTGCATCACCCGAGCCTACCGTTGGAAATCCAGAGGCCGCCGGCGATCAGATGTGAAAAAAGCGCCCCCTATCGTCTCCCAGATGGTAAATCACCCTTTTGGAATGGACTCAATGAAAATGGATGGGGGAAAAAAATATTCCAGTCCACATTTTCCAGTCCACTGATGCAGCCGGAGTTACCAGAGTTCATTCTGGATCCTCTGAGCCGCGGCGAGCATGGGTTATATTGTACACACGTTGGATCAATATACTTATCGATTTTTTCGAATGGTGATCAGGAATTGGAATATACCATTTGGATACCATCTGATGTCAGGTAAGGAATCTATGTTATCAGTGTTAGGATAATCAGACTCGTTTTCGAGGAGATATAAGCTTTTTTGTGATATGTGCTCGAGCTGTTTCACTGTAAAATCCATGAGGAAATGAAAGCAGCTATTATCAGCGTGCGGCTCGAACGTGCGTGCGTGCACGTATACTATTGATCATCTAGCGTTTATTTGAAAACGATTCATAAATAGGCCGACAAATATCAACGTTCTGGAATATTCCAGTAAAAGGTTTTCTTCGAAACCGAGTGGTTTTCAAAATGCTATAAAAAGGAAATGAAGCGATAAAAACACAATCTGCTTTGCCAATGTTGACTGGAAAATGATTCTTTGATAAGCGATGGGCAGATTAGACACATAGCATAATTTAAAACATAGATTAGGCGATATTAACGTTACATGGGCCGTGGACCGTGGCATCAACGGGGTAAAAAGGAAAACACGGCGTGGCGCTCAAAGTGTTAAGAAGCAACAAATTAATTATATTGTTTACATATTTTTATATTCAGATAAAATTGTATTGCCTATATTTATGTCTTTCTACTAGTACCCAGCCAATACCTGTACCTCCCCTCCTCCCTCCCCCCTCCCCCATGCTACTATGATGGCCGAATTTCCCCAAGGGGATCAATACATTTATATCTTATCTTATCTTATGTTTCATGAAACATAAAACATGTCATGAGTAGCTGACAAAATACGATAATATCGTAACATTTCGCAATCCAGCCAAAAATCACCATTTGCACAGGAGTAGCCGCGTGAGAACAACCCCGGATCACCCGCCCTCTTGCGAGCCAGATCTACAGCAGCGTTAACCCAAAGGAACCACTATACTCAACTCAAAGACAGTGAACACGGGTGTCATGAGGCCCGAAATCAACCTGGCCCTGGATTCTCACTCAGACCATGGTTACACTGGTGTAAAACAGCAACGTTCTATTTTCGAATATTTACGTTTGCATGTCCAAGTTAAAAAGAAACACAGTTTTGGCAGGAAAACGCGGTTTTCTAGCGGCAACGCTCAAAATGTGTTTTCGTTTTGGAAACTCGCCGAAACTCCCCGACAATGGTGCCATGTAATTTGCGCAAGCCGGATACGGAGCCGTTCTGCCCAATGCCCATGCGCAGTAGAGACCCGCACGGTTATTTCCAGTGTTTACAGCAGAGCTGTCCCAAGTAGCTGCGGCTACCAACGTGTTGTCAAGTTATTGTTATAAGGAACCCAGTACTCCAAACTACAACAGTCTGCATTCCCTTAACAATTGTTTGTATTGAGCCGTATTGTATTGTACCCATTCTGCAATCTGTTAAATAAAGTTTTCATCCATTTCTACTAGCGTTAACGTTACTACGTTAATAGCCTCGATGCTAACTATATACATGGAGAATGCCATTCACATTAGCATGTAGCTAACAACATCGGAGATCTTTTTGTGAGACTAAACTATCCGCTCTTGGTGGTAAATTGTGTTGTGTTGGTTTTGTTTCATCAACAAATGAGAGGCAGAACACACAGTGAATGTATCCGTTTTGTTTATTGCACTTTTATTGCACTTTCTTTGCTGAAAAATAAATGCTACGTTGGCTAAATGGCTCACGCGAGGTATTTAAAGATGGTGGATTGTTGTTTTTTAGCAGGAAGTGTGGTGGCACATTCAACCTTTCTGATTGGTTGAAAATGGCCTTCATGTTTGAACTACATCGCCACCTACTGCTTTGGCATTGTACTACATGTATATACATCACTGTGCTCAGGAGGCAAAATGATGTCTAACTTGCCTGCCATTACGTAGCGTTCTGAAAAACGAAACTGAAACTGAAAACGAAACTGGCCCTAGTGTAACCGCAGCCTCAATTGTTGTGTCCCTTGCAGCGCAAGTCCTGTTGAAAAACGTGGAGGTTTTCCTCTTAGGTTTCTGTTCACACAAACCTCCTCCGTCCATTCCTCTTCCTCACACCATACCCTTTGTCTCACCTCACCTCTTGTCTTCCTCACCTCCTCGACCCAAACCAGCCTCTGCTATTCACCCCATCCCACAGCCCCCCCCCCCTTCCCACAGAGCTTAACTCATTCAGCGCCAGTCACGATGATAGTCGGGTTAACTCGCCATCGCTTGCGCGCCAATCACGAGTATAGTCGGGTTTTAATCGTTATTCCTTTTATTAGCGATATCCATTCATTTTCATCCATCCAGCCTGATGTTATCGTTGGGAATGGGTCTGAGCTCGCAAAAGGGCAAATACTGCCGCCTACGCCTTCCAGCGGGTATTGCACTCCACTGGGAATGGTGTAGTTTCTTTTCTGGGACGATCCGAGCCGTGCGGGCGGGGTTTAGGTGCTCAGGCGAGGTAGGCAGATACAACGATGCATTGGAACAGTAACCCCCCCCCGCCCGTCATTGTGAAACGTCGGTAATGTGGTACGGACCTCCACGAGCAGTATTTGGAATGTCGATCAGATAATTGGATTATTTCTTTTGCATTACATCAGATACAAGGTAAGAACACTATATATTAATTTGATTGTTGAGCTGATATTTATTTCTACCCCGATCGACGCTGTCTCTGTGTGTGTATGTGTGGCTGTGTGCCGTTGGTGGCAGCAGGGGGGGGGGGGGGTCGCCGGTCTAAACCACATTGCATGCTTGCACGAGGAAGGATAATAATGATGATCTAGCGTTGATTTCAGGAAGATTCGATAATCAGGCGAAAAAAAATTACAACGTGTTTAGTGTATTGTAAATTCATGCTATATTATGTTATTATGTTATTTGATACTATCTTGTCTAGCACAGTCTCTGGAGCGTAACAGTAAGAAGCATTTTGTATGAAAGTATTCTGTACTTCTGTATGACAACTATTAAAGAACTTGAACTTGAACTTGTATTCCACTAAAACGCTATTATCGAGTCTTTCTCTGGAATTACTCAGAAGCACCCAAACTATGCTCATATTCAAAAGGCTATAAAACGGAAATGTACCGATGAAAAAACAATCCGTTTTGTACATGTTGACTGGAAGCAACTCACTGATAATCGACGTGTGTATTAAACCCATAGCTATAATTTTAGATATATTTTAAGGACTCGCAAATCTCGCAGTCCCCCCATTGAATCTCGCGGATTAAGCTCCGGCGCAGAATGAGTTAAGATGCAAAGCTCACAGAACTGAGAACTCGTGAGCGGCTGGGTGGCGCAGCGGACAAGGCGCTCGTCACCAACGCAAGATACACTGGTATCGAATCCAGCTGTCAGCGTTGCTTCCGGCTTGGCTGGCCGTCATACTGGCTCGATTGGCAGAGTCAACGGGAGGGAAGCCGGTGGGTGGGTCTGGGTCGTTGTGGACAGCGACTCCTACAGTTCGGTCGGGGTGCCTGCACAGCGAGGGAAGGATCTAAGAGAGGTAGTGTGACCTTCCACACGTTACACTCTCTCAGTGAGAGTCCGTGCTGCCAGGTGAAAAGAAGTGGTGGGCTGGGTACACATGTGTCGGAGGAAGCATGTGATAGTCTCTGCCCTCCCAGACCGACGGTAGGGGGTAGAGTGCGCAACGACCAGGAAGGGGATTGGGAATTGGCATAACGACTAACATTGGGAGGGGAGAAAAACGGAAAAAGAAGGGGGGAAAAGATAATAAAAAATAAATAAAAACTGAGAACTCGTGGCTCGTGGCTGTCAGAGACAAGACCTCCTTCCAGACTCCTAACCTGAATTTGTATGTGACTAGCAATGGTAAAATAGTAAATGGACTGCATTTCTATAGAGCTTTTATCCAAAGCACTTTACAACTTATAAAATGGTAAATAGTGCATTTATATAGCGTTTTTATCAAAAGCGCTTTACAATTTTTGTTCCTCACATTCATCCATTCACCCACACATTCACATACCGATGGCAGAGGCAACCATGCAAGGTGCCAACCTGCACATCAGGAGCAGTTAGGG
>NC_140177.1:27072528-27127617 GCF_963971535.1 Notolepis coatsorum | reverse complement strand
CAGGAGCAGTTAGGGGTTAAGTGTCTCGCTCAAGGAAACATCAACATGCTGCCCGGGAGAGCAGGAACTTTCCGACTACCAGACGAGCACTCTACCTCCTGAGCCACTGTCACCCCCACATTCCTCACATTCATATGCCTCACATTCACACATCCACACACCTACGGCGGAGGCGACTGTGCAAGCTGCCAATTCGCTCGTCAGTGTCTTGCTCAAGGACACTTGGCCGGGAGGAGCCAGGATCAAACCGGGAACCTTATAACATCAGACAACCGCTCTACCTCCTGAGCCGCTGTCGCCTCAGCGCTTTAACAATAAACGTGCATCGACCGTGAAGATCGGACCGCCGCATAATCCACCTCTCCGTTCCGCCACATGAAGCACGATAAGACTGGAGTTGAGGAAGAGGTCTGGGTTGCTGTGGCCCAAAAAGGAATTCAAATAAGGTCTTAAAGAAAAAAACTCTTCTCTCTCTCTCTCTCCTCTCTCTCTCTCTCTCTCTCTCTCTCTCTCTCTCCTCTCTCTCTCCTCTCTCTCTCCTCTCTCTCTCCTCTCTCTCTCTCTCTCTCTCTCTCTCTCTCTCTCTCTCTCTCTCTCTCTCTCTCTCTCTCTCTCTCTCTCTCTCTCTCTCTCTCTCTCTCACTGTGAACCTGAGACAAGCGAGCCTGAGTGATTGGGACTGACGTTCCGGAGTGCTGCAGCGCAGCGGTGCGGAGGAAATGAAGGATGTTTGAGAAATGAAGCCGGGCTCGCGGAGCAGGTCTAAGTAAATAATCCAGTCAGTTTGGAGCTCGTTGTGCTGTGTGCCTGGCGGGCGCCAGAGGACTCCAGAAGCTGCCTAACTCTCTCAATAGGGCTGACCTCGACTAGTCCAAGAGTCGACTAATCGATCGAAAGGAGCCGCGGTCGACTGCCAATCTCTGTCTTTTGATAAAAAATCATTCTTTCCAAAAGCAAAGAGGCACAGAAGCGTGGCTAACGCTAATGGTGCGCATACCCGAGAGGCTAACTGCCTAAGAAAACAGGCACAGAGGCACTGAAAGAGATTTCACCCATCTAATGAACACACTACTAGACAAATATCAAGATGTATCCATCAGTGGACCAATTGCATGCTTTCGCAGAGGACAAGAAGCCTTCAGTCGACTCCTTCAGACATTAGCACCCCCCCCCCCCCCAGCCCAAATGGAATGATAAAAAAAATTGGCCAATCAAAGTCGATTATACAAATCCTTAGTCAGGGACAGGCCTACTCTCCAATAACTCCCCCACTTGACATTCACGCGCGAAGGAAACGTCCACAGCAGATGTCCACATCGACGGCTTTATCTGAACCGCGCTTCAGTGCTGCGCGCTACGCACCCGATACCGTGTGACATCTGTCAACACCGCTTAGCAGGATTCGGCTCAATGCCACTGTGAGAAGTGTATGGTATTCTCACTTAGCTTATTAGGAAATAAACTCAGTGGCACAGAAACACGTACCGCAGCGCTCACAACATACTGTG
The DNA here is from genome assembly GCF_963971535.1 of Notolepis coatsorum. Classification (NCBI taxonomy): domain Eukaryota; kingdom Metazoa; phylum Chordata; class Actinopteri; order Aulopiformes; family Paralepididae; genus Notolepis; species Notolepis coatsorum. The sequence goes on along the minus strand of NC_140177.1, from coordinate 27,126,109 downwards.
GCTCGGGAGGTAGCGGTCGTCTGGTAATCCGGAGGTTCCCGGTTGAATTCCCACTTCTCCCGGCAGTGCGTCGAAGTGTCCTTGAGCAAGACACTTAACCCCTAACTGCTCCCGATGAGCAGGTTGGCACCTTGCATGGTCGCCTCCGCCTGCCGGTGTGGGAAATGTGTGAGTGAATGGGTCAAATGTGAGGAACACATTGTAAAGCGCTTTGGATAAAAGCTGCTATATAAATGCACCATTTACCATTTTACTGCTACTTGTGCCTTATTTTTCTACTTTTTTATTATTCTTTATTTTAACATTAAACATGTTTCACATATTTACACAATAATAATTTATTTAAGTCTATGTGTTGTGATTCTGTGTGAAAGGGGACTAGCAAAGTATGATTTTCATTGTATGTGTAACTGTCTATTAACTGGGCATATGACAAACTGTTTACTTTACTTACTCATAGTGTACATCCAGATTCTAATTCTTATTGCCTAGATTTATTGTAACTTATAATATAACTGATAAGGCATGCATACCCTCATATGCACCTGTGATTACACTGTTACTTTCTCATATTCTTATATTAAGAGTTAATTATATTATTGTTTATTTTTATCTTTATTATAATTGTATTGCCTATATTTATGTCTTTCTACTATTACCCTGTCCATACCTGTACCTCCCCTCCCCCCTCCCCCATGCTGCTATGACGCCCAAATTTCATGATACTGTGTAGGGGAGTCAGCACAAGTGTGTGTGCAGTCGATTGTTTCAGCCGGGTCAGCACTATATCTGTGAACCGAGAACTAGATACCACTCATCTCTCCTACATCCAAAAACCCATTCCAGAGCCACTGAGGACTCAGCCTTTCATCAGGCCAAGCCCCTTACTCTCTCCAAGGAGGACGGGCGCTACATCAACTCTCTCTCTCTCTCTCTCTCTCTCTCTCTCTCTCTCTCTCTCTCTCTCTCTCTCTCTCTCTCTCTCTCTCTCTCCCACTCTAACTCTCTCTCCCTCTCCCACTCTAACTCTCTCTCTCTCTCCTTGTCGCGCAATTTTTTCTTCTGTTCTCCCACCTCAAAGAAATTGCCACTCAGGCCTCAGAGGTATATTGTTGGACTGGCAAAGCATCCCGGGGGAAACTCAGAGCGGTTTTAATGAAGGCCTCTCTCTGCCACACGCACTGCTTTAGAAGCAACGCATCGATCTGAGCTCCAAACATGAGCAATATAACCCTTTCCTCTCTCTCCCTCCTTCTCTCTCTCTCTCCCTCTATCTCTCCCTCTATCTCTCTCTCTATCGCTCTCTCTAGCCCCCCTCACTTCTTCTTTCTCTCTCCAGCCTCCCTCACTTCTTATCTCTCTCTCTTTCTCTCCCTCTCTCTCTCTTTCTCTCCCTCGCTCTCTCTCTAGCCCCCTCACTTCTTCTCTCTCTCTAGCCCCCCCCCCCCCCCCCCCCCCCCCCAGACACGTGATTTCCTCTTCTTCTCTGGACTGACGCAGACGGCGGTGGCGGCGACGTTCCTTAATTGATTACCTCATACAGCCGCTGGCGAGGAGACAGGCCGGCGCTTGTGCCCACGGGCGAGTTCCACAAAGAGAGAACAACATACTGTACTGTTCCTCCCTGCCCGCCTGCCTGCCTGGGAGGCGTCAGAAAGCCCCTGGGACACGGCGGGAAAAGGAACAAGGACGGAACTTTGAGCCGCAGGGAGAAATAAAAAAGATCCTTCTGTAACTTCTTCTATACACTGAGTGACGACGGAGTGCTGCAATTTATTTTACCAACGGGAATGAGCCGCCCTTCTCCCCACGGGGCGCTTACTGATGCGTCTCAAGGGCCGATTACAAGGATCTGGAAATGACCTCCACAACCTGCATTACTAAAAAAAAGCCATTAACACTTTAATCGCCATGGGTTAAATTCATAATTTACCATCCCTCGCCAGCTCTATTTGTCTATGGAGAAGTTCCCCTTCTTTGCAGGGCTATAACTTTTAAATCCTATTGCTAAATTGCCATTATTATGGCCCATTCAATGTCCTATATGTATTGTTCAGGGTGTAGCAACGTTAAACTTTTTCATTCACATATTCATACTAAAATATGGTCTAAAGTATAAGTATGTTTTTATCGTTTTCTGCAGCTTTCTTCAGAACGTGATTTATAGCCCCAAATGCATTATATTGATGATCAAATACAGTTTGGTAGGAATCTGTGCGAGATAAAAAGTTTCAACGGGACGTGGTTCTAGACGTTTCTACGCATCATCTGATGATGACCGGATGGGCGGGGATCGTTTATAATTCCGTGGGCAGCGTTAGATGATTCATCCAGAGTGGGTCATATGTTCATCAGATCAGTTAGTATAGAAGACTTTAGAAAATAACGCTGAATCTTACCGTGGCTTCCTCGCGCCGCTGGCAGATGAGCGTGGAACAGATTTTTTTCTATTATGGGATGTAGAAATGCCCGATCCATTTCCAGGTTGTATAATAGTATATACGTCCAAATAACGTTGTTTATTGAGTTAGGGCGAGCGATCTATTATCCAGTGTTTCAAGATGGAGTCGCGGGAGCTATAGCGAGTGGTCGGACCACATATGGATGAGTACTACCGGTTCAAAGGTTAATTTCCGGCTGGCGATCTGCCGATCTGCCACCAGATGGCGCTCTTGAACCGCTAGAGAGTTGAGTGGAGCTTTGCACTGTGTCTCAGGGCTCCGGAAAGGAAATATGATTTCGATGACAGATTTTTGAAATATTGACATCAAAGACGAGTTACGGCGTCTTCGGCAGAATGAGCATGGCTCGGAATGACGTGAAAACTCGTTCACGGCGATCATAGTGTTAATTAATGTTTGTTTACCTTCGCTTTGCCATACAACGCTATTATTAATAACTTAAACTTAAAGTTTGTCTTTCATTTAGCTTATGCTAGGTCAGCATACAGCCCCGCTAGCCATTCCTCCTGGAGCTGCCTCTCTCTCTCTCTCTCTCTCTCTCTCTCTCTCTCTCTCTCTCTCTCTCTCTCTCTCTCTCTCTCTCTCTCTCTCTCTGAGCAGTGTGAGAGGACAGAGAGGACAGAGAAGAGAGGCACCCAGACCGCCACGCTAGCCGGCAAGACAAAATGCTGCTTGACGATCTCATTTTGGTGCAATAGAAATGATTGACAGACAGAAAACATTTACCTATTAGATAAAACAGATCATTTGCAGTTGAAAAAAGGTAATAAATCACGATATCACAATATTACAATATTGTGACTCTAGTATCGTGGGAGTATGGCGGGGTCTCTGGTGATCCCCAGCCCCCCAATGGGGTACTGACTTGTTACTGTAGATCACTGCCATCAGAGACAAGTTGTGCCTCATTTAGCTGAGACGGGGGCCACTTTGATCATGTATATTTCTGCACAGTAGCCTACAGAAATGGAATAATTTCTACAACCCAACTCATATATAAGTCATATAGCATTAGATTAAGAGAACCGAACGGAAATCCCACGACCGATGATGATGATGAATTCCATTGCCTCGGGGTGCTACTTAACACATGTGTGTGTGTGTGTGTGTGTGTGTGTGTGTGTGTGTGTGTGTGTGTGTGTGTGTGTGTGTGTGTGTGTGTGTGTGTGTCTGTCTGTGTCTGTGTGTGTGTGTCTGTCTGTGTCTGTGTGTGTGTGTAGTTGTTAGCATGAGCCATGGTCATGTTCCACATTTTGGAACTTGCATCTGTCATCCTAACTCTCACCCTGCTCACAGCGATCCCAAGCATTTATTCCCTAGTTGTGTTTACAAAAACCAGATGGTGCTAAATGGCACGAGGCAAAAATACATATTTTTTCCCCTCCTTTCCTCTATTTTCCTGCTGTATTCCCCTGCTGGCGTCCTTATGGCACCCCCCCTCTCTGCCGTATGGCTGGCGTCCTTATGGCACTCCATCCCCCTGCTGTATGGCTGGCGTCCTTATGGCACTCCATCCCCCTGCTGTATGGCTGGCGTCCTTATGGCACTCCACCCCCCCCCTGCTGTCTGTCTGGCGTCCTTATGCCCCCCCCTCTGTATGGCACCCCATCCCCCTCCTGTATGGCTGGCGTTCTTATGGCACTCCATTAGGGGTCGACCAATTATCATATGGCTGATAATCGGCTTCAATATTCACCCTTTTTCATATTATCTGCCGTCCTTTATGTTATGCACGCATGAACTCGTTTGAGGTTTATCCTGTCTGACTGACACAAACTCAACAGGTGGTCAATTCAAACGGAAAGCAGGATTTCCACTGCTGCGAAGGCTTTCAAATTTAGACAGGCAAAAAAAACATAATTTCCCTCATTTCAGTGTTTCAGCCCCTCTTTTAATCCTCTCTCCCGCTGCGCTCCGTCGTCATGTCTCCCGCTAATGTTTCATAGCGTATTTAAGAGCAATTTGCATTGTTACCAGTCATCTGGACTCGTTTCACCTGCCATTGCTGCTCGTTCCCGTTCAATGTGAGGACCAACATGTGGCAAAAGAGTATGCAGGGAACACGGATCTGCTCATTTAACAGTGATCACAAAGATCTGAAGGCCTTCCTCTGTGTTCTAGTATAGTTAACTCATTGAGACACCATGTCTGGTTGAAACCTTTTGATGTCTCATTGTAAATGGTAAATGGTAAATGGTGCATTTATATAGTGCTTTATAGGAGTTGCGGAAAGCAGGATCAGAGAGTGTAGGTTTCTTTGACCACACACCAGTGTGTATCATTTATTTGCATAGTGAGACAAACAACAAACCAAAACATTGAGTTAATATGGCCGACCCACATACCCACAATCCCCAGTGTCCTTAAAGTGACAGAGTAGGTGAATTAGGTTCAGTCCATGTGTCCACTTTACAATTTTGTTACTCATATTTTTACCCATTCACTCACACATTCACACACCGATGGTGGAGACAACCATGATGTAAGGTGCCAACCTGCTCATCGGGAGCAATTAGGGGTTAAGTGTCTTGCTCAAGGACACTTCAACACGCTGCCTGGGAGGAGCGGGAATCGAACCTGGAACTTTCCGACTACCAGACGATCGCTCTACCTCCTGAGCCACTGTGGCTCTGACAATGTTTTGAAATGCAGGCATTTACCAATTAATTTAGGATGCAAACAAAACTAGGCTGCATGTTAGCCTAGCCTAGCACAATGAATCGAAGCGGACATGATCGGTTAGCCTAGGCATTGTAATACCTGTCCCGAAGGCTAACCGGTCATGTCCACTTCCATTCATTGTGCTAATGACAAATGACAGTAGTACTAAGTAGCTGCAAAATAGACTTTCAGTGGGATGTCATGTGCAGTGCCAGCGAAGGAAAACAGAACAATGTATAGAAGAAGTATGAAAAAACAACTAAGGAAAGTGCCAGAAAAAACACTGAAGAAGAAATATGACGATAAGAGGAAGGGAACGTGATTCAAAGGTCAGTGCCTCCAGGGAGCCTCATGCGCTTTTATTGTTCAAATATTCCATGTTTTACTAAATATTATATTAAACATGTGTTCATTTAAAGGCAGGTTTGTGTTACTGTGCAGTAGCACAACATATATCACATTTACTGTGACCCGATATCGTCCCCAAATATTGGCCTCCTTGGTTACTAATAATCGGTATCGGTGTTGGCCCCGAAGAAAATTGTTGATCCCTGCTGTATGGCTGATGTCCTTATCCCACTACACCCCCTGCTGTATGTACCTCAGGGAGATTACAGGTGGCCTTAATTAATTACAGCTCGTTTCTGAAACTAGAAGGCCAAATCTAAAAGATAATAATAAGTCCACCCTGATTGACCTTGTTTTTTTCCAACAGAGCTGACAAATGTTCTGCTTGTGGTGTCTTTGAGCTGGGCACTAGTGACCCTGTTGCTTGTGTGAGAGATGCGCGGTTAATAAGGTCAACGTCCCATGTGGTCTCAAAGAGAAATCGAAAGCATTTTAATGAGCGTGTCTTTTTAACTGGTGTTGTAAATAGTAACTTGTGCTTAAACCTCTGACTTTATGGATGTTGATTTGGCATTGGGATTTTTCATGGAAACCTCTCATGCTCCAATTAAGAAGCTCAGGTTAAAGACAGGGTTACCCCTTGGTTCCCACCTGATTTAGCTGCTCTATTTAAAGAAAGGAACAGAGCATGTTCTCGTGCCAAGCGCTCTGGAGACCCCGCTCATTGGGTATCTTTTCATCAGATTCGAAATAAATGTGCTTCTTCAAGAAAGGCCAAATCTGACTTGTATTTAAAGTTAATTACCTGCTCTCAGGCAAATCCCGTTAAATTCTGGAAGGCAGTGAATTCCTTTAAAAACAATTCTACCACTTCCTTACCAACTCTTATTGATTGTGATAACTGTTTGACCTCTGACACTATGGAGGTATGCATATAGCTTTTAACAGGCATTTTGCAGATACTGGACATGTATTTGCTAAGACGTACAGTGGACCCCCACTTGATACTGATAACTGTGTCTTTACCAATAACTCAACTGCTCAGTTATCTTTACAGCCACTCAATATTAATGTTGATCTTGAAGTTGTGAGGGCTGGAGGAATTCTGCATGCAGCCCAATGAGGGGGCGTGCCGTTTTTTCTGCTTCACGCACCTGAGAGGAGTTTGCAATCAGCTCGGGAGAGTACTAGTATTGCAGACTCCCCTCCACTCCTTGTCGGGTCGTTCTTGTTACTACCATCTACTGCCGTGTCTCCGGCGTGAGACGTCGTGCCACCCCTGTACATCACCACCTGTCGCCGTTTCCTGGAGTGGGACACCGTCTTCGCTCTCTATTACTCCACGGGAGGATCCCAGTGTTCCCACTCCAGATGTCCTGCCGGCTACTTCCCAACTCCCTCTACATGGACCCGTTCCTGGGGTGAGGCTCGCCATCGCTCTCTAATACTCCATGGGAGGATGCCCGTGTTCTCAATCTCACCCCATTCCCCTTGATCGGCAGCATTCTGGTCGGGAGGATGCCCGTATTCAATGAAGAGTCCTGTGTATTTTTGCCCGTGTTTCTGGAAGATTTCCCGTGTACCTCTTTGCCTGTGTGCTAGAGGATTCCTGCCTGTGCGCCCCTTAAAGGCACAGTGCCGTGTTTTTTGTGTTCATGGACTTTGGTGTTTTTCCCCCCTTAAAGGCTGAGTGCCGCTTTTTTGTATATAATAAATCATGCCCTTGTTTTGGCTAACTCTGATTACCTGTCTGTGTCGTGTAATTGGGGTCGCATTACAAACCATAACAGAAGTCTTACTAAACATCGATCCTAAGAGCTCTACAGGGGAGGATAAATTAGACCCCTTTTTTCTAAAGATAGTGGCTCCATTTATTGCAGAGCAGATTACACATCATATATTTAATATTTCTATTACATCTAGTATATTCTCTCATATCTGGAAATGTGCTCAAGTTCTCCCACTACATAAGGGTGGTGATAGAAAAAATCGAAACAATTACAGACCAATCTATAAGTTGCTGTGTCTTGCCAAAATCCTGGAATATCTCATAAATGCTCAACTCATAACATTTCTTTCAATTTTTTCAGTTTTAAGTCCAAAATCTAAATCTGGATTCAGAGACAACACAATAGCCACAATAACAGCCGTTACACTAGTTACAAACAACATTATGGCTGCTTTGGACAACAAAAAAACAATGTGCTTCCCTTTCTGTTGATTGATCTAAAGTCTGTTTTGATTGATTGATTGATTGAAAATTGTATTAACAGATTGAAGAATGGGTACAATACAGTACAGCTCAATACACACAATTGTTAAGGGGATGCAGACCAGAGAAAGACTGTGACTGTGACACCATTGATCATACCTGCTATAATTAACTCTGAATATAAAAATGTATACTGTTTATTTGTGACCAGGCAAATTTGTTTTACATTATATGAAAGTACAGGTTCTTACCTTCAAAATAAGCCTACACTTGTACAAATCGGGCGGATACTTTTCAATCGATGTCTTATTAACAAAGATGATAACACAATAGCCCGTTTTGAGCTTCAAAGGGGCTGTTGGCTGTTCTCTTTAATTAGGGATGCACCGAATGGGAAATTCTTGGCCGAAACCGATACCGAAAATAGGAAACAGTTGGCCGAAAACCGAATGCCGAAAGGCCGAAAATGATTAATAGAAATATATAATGTATTTTTATTTATTTATTTCAGCTACCTGATTATAACAAAAGACATGATTATGGCTCAACTTAACTTAAATAATATTAATAATCACTATTATGGGTCCATAAAACATTTATTCAACACTTTTGAATGCATACATTAATTCCAGACTGACTGCTGAAAGATTGTACAATTTAAACATTTTCTCTTTGCATACAACAAAATGTGCATTAAAGTCAAGTGCATTTTCTTTTCTCTGTAGGATAACTACAACAAAGTGCATTCAGAACAAAGCCAAGGTGCTTTAAAACTGCATAAAGATCTGCACACATGAGAGGGAGAATAGCGTATAGCAGACTTAATGATGTTACTGTAGTGGCTACAGTAAGCATTTTATATAAAAGTACTATTTTTGTATGACAACTAATAAAGAAACTTGAACTACTGTCATAATTCACGGCGTTCTAGACTACATGGAAGGACTGTTGTATTTACTACATCTCCTGTGACTCTTAGCGGGGGATGACGTAGCTTAAGAGAGACTGGTGAGAGTGAGGAATGGAAGCAACGTTAGCGTTAAGCTAGCTATGCTGCTATGACATTTCCACAAGGGGATTAATAAAGGATCTTATCTTATCCACTTTGAGTGGTTCTAAAATGGAGAGGGTTTCTGAATATAAATACCTCGGCATCTGGCTTGAGAAGAAATTCTCATTTAAATATCTTATTGATAATCTTGTCTCCAAATTGAGACAAAAATGTTTTTGTGAATCAAATAGATCCGCTATCAGCTCTATCTTTAATCTTTCAAAATGTTCAGTTGCTATCGCTATCAGCTCTATCTTTAATTTTTCAAAATGTTCAGTTGCTATCGCTATCAGTTCTATCTTTAATTTTTCAAAATGTTCAGTTGCTATCGCATGCACTCATCTGTGTTTCACTACACACATGAGCAGGGCTCTACGCTAACCTTTTTCACTAGGGGCACAGGTGCTCCTAAATGAACAAATTTAGGAGCACACAAAGAAATTTAGGAGCACCCAAAAATATTTAGGAGCACAGTGAAAATATGTCAAGTAACAGAGTTTATTTTTTTTTTCAAAAATAAATGTATATTTGTACTGTGCGTGCATGTGCAAACGGGACACATCTGTGCAATAGCACATACCACCAAAGTCACTGGCCCACTGTGTGCGTGTGTGTGTATCATCTGCGTGTGCAAACGGGAATGGGACAGACATTTGAACTATTAATTAAGTCATTAATGCCTACTATGGCAAAGTTGTAGCCAACAACTAGGCCTAATAAGAAAGGCAGTGATATTGAACAAAAAGGAGACACTGGCTTTACAACCAGGGCCATCAGTAGAGGGGGGAGCTAGTGTTGCTCTTTTAGAAAAATAATCCTTTCAGGGTTGCCTATTGAAATACTGTACACCTCCAGTACAGTAGTTTGCGTGTCAGGTAGACCATTGATTGACAGTCGATTCTGCCAATTACGACGTCACACCGTTGCACTCTGGCCGTCCGGCGCTGCAGCTGGACCCTATTGCCACACCGCTTGCACTCTGGCCATCCGGCGCTACAGCTGGACCCATTGCCCACCTCTGCGGTTGATAACGCTAGCCAAGTTAGTTGTACACACATACACAGTGGGCCAGTTGTAGGGGTGTAACAATGCATCGCAATGCATCGATCCTACTTTGCAATATTTACAAAACATGACATTGTTTTCGAACTCTAGCCATGGGGAAATGTTTAGCCAATTCACGTTAAATTTGTATGTCTTCCCTCCGGCTCCAGTGGGTGTAGCTTCGCTAGCTACAGTGGCTACATTGGGTGCTACAGTGGGTGTAGCCTCGCTAGCTTGGCCAACTTCGCTAGCATGCTGGCTAGCGTCAGTATCTTGGTTAACCATCACCTCTGTAACATGAGCTGCCTCGCCTGACTTCTCATTCTCCGGTATCTTTCGCGCAAAATAAAAATGAATGGGCTTCGACATGGCTGTATTATTGTTTGACTCAGACAGTGACGCAGCCGCTGATCATTACTTTCGGTTTCCAGTCGCGTGACCACAGGAAACTACTGTGATTGGAACGTTTATGCGGCTGTGAACTGTGGGACTTGTAGTTTTTTAACGATTCTTGCAGCGGAGAAAAAAAAGGGCGAATGAGAGGCTGTACTCTGCACTCGCTGGCCCCACTCGCACGCCGTGCGAGTACTTGATTTTGCATGTTCGCACGCACATATTTTTAGGGGCATATGCGAGCAATATGGTCGCACTGTAGAGCCCTGATGAGTGCATGCTTACCAACTGTTCGCCTGTTTTTACTGCAACACTACTATCACCGACATCTAAGAAGGGAGATCCCCCCTTGAATGGCCCTTCTAAGGTGTCTCTCCTCCACATTGCCTGTGGTGCATTTTTTCCTATTGCTAGGTTTTAGTGAGTTTTTCCTTACCTTCGCGTGGGGTATGTCTGGGAGTTTTGCATTTATTTTGTATTTATTAAAAAAAAATTGGACCTTATGGTGTTCTTGTTTTGTTCTTGACTTATTGTGATGTTTCTTCTTGACTTGTTTAAAGAAGACGTGTACGGCCCCTGGGGACATTAACATGTGTTGTCGGGCCTTACAAATAAATGTGATTTGATTTTGATTTGATTAGAGACGCTGCATGATATTCGAGAGAGGAGAGTGACAGTGCTGGGGGTGGTGTTAAGTTTATAGCCCATGAGGGAGATGTCATGAGGCCAGTGCCTCCACCCCGTCTGGAAGGTCGAGGTGTGAGTGAAGTTATAGTTTGTAGATAAGGCTGCAGGTGTTGACGAGTTATTGTGCGTTATCCAGTTCTCTGTTAGAGCCAGGAGCTGTAGGTTTTGACTATGGGGGTAGGCAGTAATGAAGTCAGCTTTCCTGATGGCTGATTGATATTCCATGAGCCTGCACGTACAGTGACAGGTATATTAGTGGCTGTGGGGGGGTAGGAGAGATTAGCCGGGTTGCTATCAAACTGTGGGTTGGTTGAATCTGGTCTGGAGGCAGAGTGTTGAGATAGGTATGAGACACATTGTGGTGTCAGGGAAGAAGGGAGAAAGGTGAAGTAGAAGTATATATTTTTGTTTAATATACATGAAAATGAAGGCTTGTCTCTCAATTGTATTTCTGGGTATAAATAAAAGTTATGAATGTACAGTATGCTGTCCTTATGGCACTCCATCCCCCTACTGTATGGCCAGTGTCCTTATGGCACTCCACCCCCTGCTGTATGGCTGGCATCCTTATGACACTCCATCCCCCTGCTGTATGGCCAGCGTTCCTATGGCACTCCATCCCTATCTCTCTCCCTCCACTGATCTCTCTCTCTCTCTCTCTGCCTGGCGCCCGTGCACTTTAATAATTCTCTCAGTGGAGAAAATAAATCTGACTCTTCTATGCCCCCCCCCCCCCCCTACCACCACCCCAGCAGTTTTCTCTCATTCATTTGGCAGCAGCCTGGTGAGAGCAGAATCAGAAGAGAAGAAAGGAGAAGAGCTCCTTTACATTGCAATCCATTCCTCAGCGGATAGGAAGATGAATGTGATCTGGAGCAGCAACATGCACGTCCTGGGGAGCGATGCTTCCCCGCCACAAGCACAATCCAATGCAGGCCGTGTAAAACCCTCTGATACAGCCTTGTTAGAATTCAGGAACGGTCCGAGTTAAATTCAAATCAATGCAGCGCTGTACTATATATATATATATATATATATATATATATATATATATATATATATATATAGTACAGCGCTGCATTGATTTGAATTTATATATATATATATATATATATATATATATATATATATATATATATATATATATATATATATATATATATATATATATATATATATATATATATATATATATATATATATATATATATATATATATGGCTTTGATGATTAATTGTAATAAGGCCTGTGCTTCATAATCCATGAAAACAGAATGTTGTGTAAAGCTGGCTACTGGAATTATGCCAGACGAGAAGGATCTGTACAAAATGCCTGAGTAATTTGAAAAGTTTTAAAACAAAAAAGAAAAATACATTATTTTTTTCTATCTACTTTTTCTCCTCCTTTTTCTGTATTTTTCTCCCATCCCAATTTAGTCGTTATGCCAATTCCCCCCTCCCCTTCCTGGTCGTTGCGCGCATTTGCCCCCCACTTGCCGGTCTAGGGAGGGTTGATAGATACTATCACATGTCCCCTCCGATACATGTGGAGTCAGCCAGCCGCTTCTTTTCACCTGACAGCGAGGACTCTCACTGGGGGAGTGTAATGCGTGGGAGGCTCACACTACTTCCCCCAGTTCCCTCCCTCGCTGAGCAGGCGCCCCGCCGACCTGTAGGAGTCGCTGTTTACAACAACCAGGATACACACCCCGCCGGCTTCCCACCCGCTAACACTGCCAATTGGTTAGTATGGACGACCGACCAAGCCGGAGGTACCACTGACAGCTGGATTCGATACCAGTGTCTCTGCGGTGGTAGGCAGGCGCTTTGTCCGCTGTGCTACCCAGCCACCTTAGAAAAATACATTCTTAATTTTCCCACAGCCGCGGGGAGAGAGAGGGATATAACTTCTCCTAGCGAAGGGGGTAAAGTGATATGGGCTTTGTAATATCATTTCCATTCATTCATTTTAATTGAGTTCATCTGACTGCTCTGAAACTACTCCAAGGTGAGCGAGAGTCAAAAGTCCGCAGAGAGTGCGTTGATAGTTATTTCACTCACTCACTCACTCACTCACTCACTCACTCACTCACTCACTCACTCACTCACTCACTCACTCACTCACTCACTCACTCACTCACTCACTCACTCACTCACTCACTCACTCACTCACTCACTCACTCACTCACTCACTCACTCACTCACTCACTCACTCCCCACAGTTCACCTCCTCTGCTCAGTCGCTCTCCTGCCCGACTTATGAGGAAAATGTCCTTGGATTTCTTTTCAAAGAGCTGGATGGATGTCCCAGGCTGATTGGACTGTTTGACAAGGGGTAGCAAAAGAAAAAGACAATTAACAACAACAACAACAACAATAGCTCAGCAGTGAAGTGTGATTTACCACACACATGTGAAGTATGTTCTATGTTCGTCGTCATCTCTTCAGATATACGAGTGGGCCAAACTACATGGTAATTGGCATGAGTGTGTGTGTGTGTGTGTGTGTGTGTGTGTGTGTGTGTGTGTGTGTGTGTGTGTGTGTGTGTGTGTGTGTGTGTGTGTGTGTGTGTGTGTGTGTGTGTGTGTGTGTGTGTGTGTGTGTGTGTGTGGGTGTGTGTGTGTGTGTGTGCATGCGTGTGTGCATGTGTGCATTTGTGTGTGTGCCTAACGGAGAAGGCAAGCGACCTTCCCATAGGTCACACTTCCACCTGCTGACAACAACAACATCTTTTGTAACAACAAGACAAAGGGCTTAAATGTGAGGTAAGTGGTATTTCTTTGTTTGTTAAAATAAGTGGTCTACATGTTAAAATAACAGCTCTAGATTCTGAGAGCCATCACTGATATAGAGTGTTTGGTCAGTAACATGGATCTCTCAGTCACTCCTGCTCTGTAGTAAACACAAAATACATGTTATATATTTGTACTGGCATCGCGTCCCGCTCTTAAGCCATACCGAGATATACCTCATCTCATGTACCTAGTGTACTCCATCAACGAATAAAACCAAATACACCCAGCACCTGCCAGGCCCCGCCCCTACTGCTGTACTATATAGTACTGGGCGTGGCCACCACTCACCCTTCCTCTATTTTCGTTTCCATCATAGCGGATGCATGACACCCTATGCAACTAGTTGTTATGAAAAGTTTAGATAATATTGATTGCTTACGGAGATTTGCTTACCCCTGGAATCTTCGGGGTATGTTCCAACGACACGTCGGGTCTATTCTGATGTTCCCTCGTCTTGTGGCAGCAGATCGAGGGACAGCGTGCAAGGTTGGCTATCGAGCCGGCTCGCACATGTGTCATCAGGCATTGATGCTAGTGTTAGTAATGCTGGTTTGTTTTGTTACACAACCGAGTTGTGTGTCGGTGCCAGGGGCGGGATGGTTTGGTTAACGTTCCCCTGAAGTGGATGGTTTCCAAGCGATCCTGGAGCGTGCTGCTAAACACTAATGCTAACGCTAATGCTAATGCTAACACTAATGCTGAAATGCTGGGCACTGTTCTAATGTTCCCCGCCGTGGGATGTTGCCGCTTTTCCCTCCTCTTAACCGGTTCATTGATGAAGGTCAGTCGGTAGCTAATGTGGGGGGTTTTGCTGAGTCCTATTTTACACTTTTTACGGGTAAATGGGTTGACAACAGGGTGCAGGGCGGGTGTGCCGTGGCTAGGTAGCCAGGTAGCATCGATCCTGTGCCCCGGCGGGGTTGGACGGTGTCCCACCCGGAAGCCGATGCTTGAGAGCGAGTCGGCCCGGCGGGTGGCAGTATGGACTGATGAGAGCTATACTGCTGCAGGATGGGATTTTGGCGGCGGCCAGTGTTGTGGCTCAGCTGACTGTTTTTCTGTCCACATTAGCGTTGAACGCTATGCTATATTGGGCTACTGTTTCTGTTCTGTCTCTCTGCTACGGGAATGTCTGTCTATACTACAGTCTTCCCTCCTCTCAACCATTCATGCTGACGGTCAATCGGTGTCTACTGGGGGAGTAGTGCGGGGGGGGGCTTTGTTTACCTTCATGGGTAGGGATGTCCCCCGGACCCCGGTTTTAAACGGGAACCGGTACTATATTAGAAAATACCGGAGTATTTATAAGCTCCGACGTCCTTGGTACTGCTATCGATACTCTAGAGAAATTATTATTATTATTATTATTATTATTATTATTATTATTATTATTATTATTATTATTATTATTATTATTATTATTATTATTATTTAAAAGTTGCAAACGATCTATCCTCTCTCTGTCTCTGCACGAGAAGCGAGCCACAGCGAGTCATTATTACACACACTCCTCGCGAGTCGCTCGCTAGTAGTGCTACATACGGGTACTCCTTAATGAAAGTGCTGTCTCCGTGCTGAAGCGCGCTGCACAGACACAGACAGCTCTGAGTCTGCATGCACCGTGACTCGTGATAGCGGATAGAGCGAAGCGTTCTAAAGTATGGATATATTTTACAAGGGTCGTGTGCAACAAAACATTTGCCAGTAAGGGTGGCAATACGAGCAATTTATCAAAACATCTGTTGGCAAAACATGATATTAGTGTGCAGAAATGCGCGTATTCGACTGCCTTGCGCGCAGTGTTCCATCTGCATCCACGTCCACTGCAGCCGTAAGCCAAGATACGGAGTTGCCTAGGCTAATAACGAATTATTACAAATAGGCTAATAAACAAAATAATTGTTTAGCTACAAATACTACAATCTAAACTTTTTATAGATCGTCAAGCTGAGGCGTCAGCCACTATGTCCCAGCCCAGTGAGCCCAGGGCCACCACACATCCTCCCTCTACCTCCCTCCACCACCCAAAGTCCTTTCACCCTAGCAGCTAGAGGAAGGATGACAGAGGATAGGGTGAACGAGTGTCACAGTTCTGTTAGCCTTTTGCATTTGTTGTTTATTATAAAAAGTCTATAATTCAGAGTCAGACACATTTAAAACATTGTTGCTGCTGTTGCTGAAGAAATTATATTCATTTATTATATTTATTTATAAAGTTATATAAAAGAACATTGCTGCTGCTGTTGCTGAAGAAATTATATTTATTTATAATACTTATTTATAAAGTTGTATTTATAAATAATAAAGCAATGTTGATTCTGTTCTTAATTAATTGTCTTTTTTTCTTGCAAAAAAAGAACCAAAAAGAACCGATAAGAGTATCGATAAAGTATCGAACCGTTAAGCAGTATCGATAAGAGTAGTAGTATCGATAAAATCCTAACGATACCCATCCCTATTCATGGGTAAATGGGCTGAGGTCTAGGGCTGGTGTGCTGTTGTGAATATTATGAATGAATGCGGGACTGGTTCTTTCTGGTCCGCCTCCCTTTAACGTTGTGTGCATGGGCTTGCCCATTCTACAGTATGTTCGTGGTGTTAGTTCATTTATTCATTAACCCCTTCATGGTGCACACCACAGTGGAGGTTGCTGGTTGCAACCACCACTGGTGCTCCGTGTTAGCATCAGTCCTTTGCTTTTGACATGTTGAAACAGTGCCCCGCCCGGCCGACGCCATGAGGTGGGTCGGCCCGGCGAGTGGCTGGTGGGCTGCTAAAGCCTGTACCGCCACGGTATGGAATTGGCAGCAATTAGTAACTGTGTTCGAATTGCTGTTTTTTCTATCAAAAAATGGTGTCTGGTGGCGGGGCCTTGAGGGCCAGCCGACGTCGACACATTGCGCGAGGTTGTTGACGTTATTAGCTTAGTTATTAGCTCCCCTCTCCGCAGAGGATTTTGGTCTTCCGCTGGAGCGCGGGCGGTATTATCCTAGGCCCCACACCGCCTCACACCGCGCAGCCAGAAGAAGAGAGAGCACGGCCTCGTCAGCGGCGATGACGAGGCCCTCAACAGGCGGCCATGTTTTCCCCTGCCAGAGGTATCCTGGGCGTTGAATCGACAGGTGTCCACAAGGCCGACAACCTTGGCGGCCGAGGGATCGGCCATGTTGGATGAGCTCGGCTTAGAATATACAAGCCGTCGCCGTCCTGCCGCGAGCAGCCCGCTCTCCAATCACTCCCTCCCCCAACACCAGCGGAAAAGGGGCTCTGATTGTTTCCTTTGGTTGCGGGCCGCGTGCCTTTGTTGAAGCGCGTGCGGCCCCACTTTTCGCTTCTCATGGGGACAGGGGCTGACACCCAGTTGATGGCTGAGCCTGGGTCTGTCCGTGAGAATGTTGTGCTGTCAAGCGGCTCCCACACCATAAGCTGTGTTGGTTGAGCCTGGTGTTACGTCTGTCAACTATAAGTGTTGTCAGCAGGGGGGCTCGAAACCTTTTTGAGGCACACAGTGCGGGTTTCCCCGACCTCGCCTTCGCCAGGCCAGGTATCATGTTGATGCCTCCCACTCCTGAAAGATTGGCAGTGGTCTCGCAGGCGCGCGTGATTTGGGTGGTAGTAATATCACTGCAGGGCTACGGTGTGTAGGAACCCATGGGGGCCTCACACCTTGCATGTCCGGCTGCAGAACAACTGGAGGGGTGTTCAGTGGGGGAGCTTTTGTCACCTAGAACTGATGTCAGCTTCCCCCGTATCAAACCGGCCCTTTCTGTCGGGGTCCCCCCTTGGGTGCGATTGCCTCGTGGGTAGTGTCAGGGTCAGATGTCCCGACACGGAACGCTCTGCTCGCACGGGTCCAGGGTTGGCTACGCACAGCGGGTGGGACCGGGCCGCCTATCTACAGTTCCTAGCGGACCTGCACCACATGGCAGCGGGTGCGTTGGGAGTATCATCACATATGGCTACAGCAGTACCATCAAGGTGGATGGAGAGAACGCTGAGGCGGGGACTTGTATTACACAACCCCACCCGTTTTCAGGTTTGGTACAGACCCTATTGTCAGGGTCACCAGCAGTGACAGCTCTGGTCGACGAGATCCGATCTCTGTGGACGAAGCAAGCCATCGTCGTGGCGTTTTCCTCCCGGTGTTCTCTGGTGCCTGAGAAATCGGGAGGGGGGGGAGGGGGGGGGGGGGGGAGGGGCGTCAGACCCTTGTTGGACCTGTCCCATGGGAAGGTTCGGCATTTTTTTGGATCGTCTCCTACCTGTTGAACACTGTCAGGTGGGGGTCTGGTTCTCCTCCATAGACCTGTAGGATGCGTGTTCGCATCCCCGATCTTCCGTCCTAGAGCTTACCTACGCTTCCTTTGCAGGGTTAGCGTATGAGTACCAGGGGCTGCCGTTCGGCTTTTCTCTGGCTCCCCGCATCTTCACCAAGTGCGTGGAGGCCGCACTGGGGCCTTTGCATCGTCAGGGGTTACGAAGTGTATTCTGCCCTGCCGACGTTCTGGTCCTTGGCGGTCAAGGTGGATCGTCAGGTCTCATGCCAGGCTGGGTTCCTACCAGCCTGGGGTTGCTGTAGACTGGAAGTAGAGTACTCCTCTTCCCAGTCAACGGGTGGAGTGTTATGAGCATCCCTCTCAGAGCGTGTTGCGATACGCTCGGGAGGTTCCGTCCTAGGACGGTTACGGCGCTGTCCGTGATACGCCTGCTCGGTATGAGGGCATCTGCTTATTCCATGGTCCCTCTTGGCCTCCTCTTCACCCCAGGAGGAGGTTACGGAGGTGGTTCTTTTCCAGTATGGAAATAGACCCGGTGAGAGGCAAGTCAGGACGGACAATACGACGTCAGTGTCGTATATCGACAGACAGGGAGGAGTATGCTCCCCCCGTCTGCACCGGGCGGCGGGCGGCTGGCTATGGGCGTTCTCCATCTGCGCGGCCTGAGGGCTCTCCACATCCCCGGCAGGGTGAATGTGGGTACAGGTGTAATGTCGCGGGGCGGTCCTCACCCTGACGGGTGGGGATTACGTCCGGACATAGTCAGGCAGGTCTGGGGCCGATGCCGTGCCGCCTGGGATTCTTTCCCCCATACATCTGTTAGGTCAGTTGTTGGGGCGGGTATGTTGAGGAGCGCAGGTCCTTGATCCTGATTGCGCCGGACCGGGGCGCAGCTGTGTGGTTCCCGGTCCTGATCCAGCTCTTGGTATCCTGTCATGGCCTGTTCCTTGGTCATCGCGGGCCCTCTCTCAAGCGCACGGGTCTCTGTGTTAGTTCCCTGTGCTGGGTGAGTCTGGAGAGGATGGATCCTTCTGTGGTTGGTACCATCCGGAACGCGCATGCTCCCTCCACTATCGCGGGTTATGCGGGTAGGTGGCGTATTTTCCAAGAGTGGTTTAAGGCCACCCTCTTGTGAAGCGTTTCCTGCTTGGCGTTGACGCCTTAAGCCGGTGAAACGCTCTTTGGCTCCGAGCTGGGATCTTCAATTGGTCCTTGGTCGGTTGTCCTTGGCCCCATTTGAGCCTCTTGAGCAAGCGCTGTTGGAACGGCTGTCGTTCAAGACTGCGTTCTTGCTGGCCATCACCTCCGCTAAACGCGTGGGTGTGCTTTGTGCTCTCTCGGTACGGCCAGAGTGCCTGTCTTTCGTTCCGATAGCGGTGCCACTCTGCGGCTTAATCCAGCCTTCGTGCCTAAAAATATCCGGAGTGCTTCCGCTCCAGGGATATTGTGGTTCTGGCGTTTCATCCGCCTCCTCACGCTAGTGAGTTGGAGGCGGGCCTTCACCTGTCATGTCCGGTCCGGGCTTGGGGGTTTACCTCAGCCGTACTCAGGGCCTCAGGGCTACCATTCAGTTGTCTGTTACGGTGGCTCTCGTGCTGGTAAGGCACTGTCGAAACAGCGCCTGTCCCATTGGTTGTGCGAGGGCATTGCCCTTGCTTCACGTTGGCCGGGTTGGCTCCCCCTGGGGGCGTCAGGGCGCACTCCATTCGTGGGGTGGCGGCCTCTGCCACTCTGCTGGGTGGGGCCTCGGTGGAGGACATCTGTGCTGCAGCTTCATGGTCCTCCCCGGGTCCCTTCGTAAGGTTTTACCTCATGGACATGACCGGGGGTTCTGTCTCCCAGGCTGTTCTGAGGTCTGTGGCCTCTCCTGCTTCCCGTCCTTTGGTGGGGTAGCAGGGGTGTGTGGGTGTGGGCCACAATGTGTTGTGTCACACGTGGTTCCGCCTGTGCTGTGTGTTCAAGAGGTTCTAGTTCCCTCTTGCTCGCACTCTGGGTGGAGTTGACTGCACCCCCTCTTCATTAGGAAGGATGGGGTGACGGGACTCCCCTCCCCCCTGATGTGGGCTTACGGGTCCTCAGGGGGTGCATTTGTCGGGCCTCGCGTCCGCTCTACCCCATATCTCGGTATGGCTTAAGAGCGGGACGCGATGCCAGTACGAATATATAACGACAGGTTATGTATATAACCTAGTTATATGAGTACTGGCTAAGCATCCCGCTCTTAGCGTGCCCTGAGTTCCCTTGGGGAAACTTTTCTTTGGAAACGATTTTTTCCGAGGAAGAGTGAGTGGTGGCCACGCCCAGTACTATATAGTACGGCAGTAGGGGCGGGGCCTGGCAGGTGCTGGGTGTATTTGGTTTTATTCGTTGATGGAGTACACTAGGTACATGAGATGAGGTATATCTCGGTATGGCTTAAGAGCGGGATGCTTAGCCAGTACTCGTTCTGGGCCCTGTTCCTCGTACTTTTTACATAATTTTCAGAATAACTTGACATGAGTCAGACCATTCGGTTCCCCCGAAGCACGTTTGTCTAAATCACTATGGAGACAGATCAAAAAGTTTGAACCTGCTCCAGCACAGGGTTTAGTTCAGTTAGCTGGATAAACTGGCCACGCCCTCGCAAAAAAATGCCAGCCACTTCCTCACAGATCCCATTATTACGGAAGCCCTAAGAGGCCGTACATTCATACATTTAATACATTTCTCGCGACACACACTATGTGGTTATTTTAATAACGGAGCATTGCAAATGTGAATCCCGCGGTGATATTTTTATCGGGCGTTTGGCTCTGATTCGTTTTATATTCTCCGCTGTGGATGTATTTGCTTAACGGAGCGCCCGGATTGTGTTTCATTCAGGCATAAATTGAAGCTCACTCACACATTATTGTGATATTGTAACTGCTAACTGGGATTAAAATGTCTGAGGAGATGCGCTGTTTGACGGATTTGATGACGTGGACGTAACTTGAGAAAAGTGAATGAGCAATTGCAAGCCTTTGACGTTTTGATGAATGAATTTGAGAAAATGCATTTATCTGTTCAAGCACTGTTATCTGATGATGAACAAGAGGGTGATGAACATGACTGGTGTCACTGGTATAAACCAAAGGTTAATAAATTCAATGCATGTATGGATGATGTCCGAAACAGTTTAAAACCTGATTAATAGTGAAACTGTATAGCCTCCAAGCCTCTCTGACACGTTATTTCAGTTTTTTTTTAATTTTGTATAGACATTTTTATAAATAGAATGTTAACAATCACTTTCCGTCACAGACCTAAAATCTAGTTTTGCTTACATGCTTATATATTTCACATTAGACACGTTTGTAGAATAGTGTAGACACGTGAATGTGTCTGACTTGTTCCGGGCTCTGCGGCTCTGCAGATATATGCTATTGGTTTCAATGGACCGTTTACTTTTGTGCCCGGCAAAGCATCGTGGGAGGACTAACACTAGGGGAGCTGGTTGGCGTCGGTCTGGTAGTCGGTAGAGAGATGTGAAGAAGACCGGTATTATCCACGAGGGGAGGGGGTACAGGTACGGGGTCTATTCGGCGCTATCCACGGGAGCGAGTGGACGTCTTGGCCAAGAGCATCCTACTTTTGAAAACGTGAAATACCAAATGTGCAGCATCGGAGCAGAAGAAATAACGCTGCATGCCGTACGCTTATCAATACCAAGTATAGTGATTAGGTTACGCCAAGACGAAGAGGACGTTCGGCAGATGGACTGAAGATGAAAGTTAAAGTGTTGCGTGTTAGAACATTCAGTCGGGCTAGCCATGTCGGCTAGTAGCTTAGCTAAAGGCAGGGACAGCTAACTAGCGTTAGCTAACCTAGCTAGCTAGCGTCAGCTACGTTATCGAGTGTTAACGTGTGGCAGATAAACTAGGAACAGACTCCCAAGTTCATCCCAACGGGGGGACAATATCATGGAATTGGTGAATTTTGTCATCTCCACGGTAGGAATATGCGTCGACGTCGACTCCTTCCTCTTGGACCTCAACTTTGCCATTGATTCTGCGTCATGGTGAGTTTTTCATGCAATCTATTCTGTTCCCGCCGTGGATCTCTCTCTCTCTCTCTCTCTCTCTCATGCTCTCTCTCTCGCGCTCTCTCTCTCTTTCTCTCGCTCTCTCTCTCTCTCTCTCTCTCTCTCTCGCGCGCTCTCTCTCCCGCGCTCTCTCTCTCGTGCGCACGTACGCGCTCTCTCTCTCGTGCTCTCTCTCTCTCTCTCAACAACAGCCAGAATGGCACTCACAGAGATGTCTACACCCGCACCCAGTGTTACTGGGCCCCATCTGACTTCCACCAGCTACGTCAGTAGAGCCAACGACTGAGCTCAAAACAACTACAGTACAGCGACAAAACTAACCGCAGATGTTTTTTTGTATTGGCCCTTTTCAAATTCACAGCATAACATATTATGGATCAAAATGCATTTGATGATGTTTCCCATGAGTCAGTAGTACAGTGGAAAACAACCAAAAGTCAACGTGTTTTCTGTCTGTGACGACGTGCTGAATGAGGACAAACTCACTTGTTAGTCATAGAGTTGAACCTCAGCTGTTCTCGATCGTGTGGGGGGAGCAGGACAGACAGATATAATAATAATAATAATAATAATAATAATAATAATAATAATAATAATAATAATAATAATAATAATAATAATAATAATAATAATAATAATAATAATAAACTTTATTTGTATAGCACCTTTCATACAACAATTGCAGCCCAAAGTGCTTCACACCAGTGATGTAGAGACAAAATAGACATAGGCATACAATTAGCTTAAAATTGGCATAATTATAGATGAGCAGAGAATTGATATTAAAACATTTTAAAAAGGTTAAAAAGATTTCTTATTGATTAAGATTTCTGACATAAAAATCTATAAAAGACTATTAGCAGGTTTCTGACTAAATACAAGCAATGCATAAAGTGCAGACGTAGAATAAGTATAAAAATAAATGATAAAAGTATGAAAAGAGCAGTGCAATAAAATAGACATAAACTAGCATAAAACAGACAGTTTTATGTAAAACTGTTTTATGTAAAACAGTGCAATAGTGCAGTGCAATAAAATAGCTTTCATCTACAGTACAATAATCACAGTCTGGATGCAATGAGTCCAAGCAATGAAATGTATTGTATATGTTGTATTAAAAGGCTAAGGTGTAACATGCTGTGTATGTTTTTAGAGTAGCTTGCATTTAGATATGAGATATGCAACTTCTGACCATATAACTTTATAGTATGAAAGCAGAGATGAATGGGTTTTAGGAGAGGCTGACAAGGCAAATGAACTGAACCCAACACTTGTCTTATCCTCCCTCGACAGACTATGATAATGAAAAGGAAAGGCTCTGGTGTTGACGAACGCAAAGTGATAGATGGAGGGAACGATAAGGTTGCTTGCAAAGCACTGGTGGTAAAACCAGCTGTTTACATCACGCTGACTCTATTTTCCGCGCTATATTTCATATAATTCACGTTGCCATAATAAGGTGTGCATGTTCTGAGTAAGCCAGCTGTCTCTCCCCCCTCTCTACATACAAACAGATGCCAAAATACCATTCTGTTCTGTTCCGCCCTTATTTATTTAACTATTTTTCACATTTGAAATAAAGATTAAATTCAATTCAGATTTGCTGGGAATTTTTGGTTTTAACGCATATCAACGCAGGTATATCATCTACAATACAAATGGTAAATGGCTGCATTTATATAGCGCTTTTATCCAAAACGCTTTACAATTTTTTCCTCACATTTTACCCATTAACCCACACATTCACACACCGATGGCAGAGGCAACCATGCAAGGTGCCAACCTGCACATCGGGATCAATTAGGGGTTAAGTGTCTTGCTCAAGGACACTTCGACACGCTGCCCGGGGGAGCGGGAATCGAACTGGGAACTTCCGGATTCCCAGACGACTGCTCTACCTCCTGAGCCACTGTCGCCCCCTGAATATCTACTTCAAAGGACAATTAATTAAAATAAAATATGTATCATTGACAATTGGCCCCCTGGCAACCTATGTGTGAAGTTTCATCCTAATTGTATAAGAACAAGACAGACAGACAGACAGACAGACAGACAGACAGACAGACAGACAGACAGACAGACAGACAGACAGACAGACAGACAGACAGAAGTGATCGAAATACTCCCTTGCATGGCTCACCCCTGCCTTTTCAAACCAAAACCATTAAAAACAGGATACAATATGATTCAGTTCAAGTTTAAAGCGTATTCAGTCATGCTCATTTCCCTGCCTACCCTACCAATTATGATCCATAAATAAACCTGGGAACGGAGGCAATGGCAGTCAGTATTGAAAGTAAGCCAGTGTTGTCCCAGGTTTGCAGTTCAACGTAGCAAGTGAATTCCACACTGTAGTGCAGGAGTCAGCAACATTTTCAATATGAAGTGGCATTTAAAAATGTTCTTGTTAATCAGTGTTGCCATATACAATAAACACGAAGGTTGACATTAAGTTTAATTATGACACCACATCAAATTCAACGGATCTGTGCAGTCATTTTATTCCATCCATATATAAGCAACGTGCATAGCAACAGTTTTAATAAACATTTTTCTATCAAGGGATGTTGCTGATGTTCTAAAAATAATGCTCTTTATTCATACCATTAAAACCAAGGCGTTTCGGCAACATGCCTTCATCAGGGTTACATGACAAAGGATCTTAAATACCATTTAAATACCAAAGTCCATTCTTCTTCCTTTGTCATGTAACCCTGATGAAGGAGTTGCAAAGAGTTGCTCAATTCTTCTCCCAGTTCAGGCACCTTGGTTGGAGGACGAAGTTGCGACGGATAATTTGTTTCTCTAATAAACATTTCTCTCCCATAATTTTATGTGCATGGTGTTCAGGGTCATGTTGAGGGATCTTCAATTTTTAACATATTATGAAAGTACAGATTCATACCTTCAAAATAAGCCATCACTTGAACATTTTGGTGGGATACTTTCAAGCTACTTCCTATGAATCATGGTGATATCACAAAACGTATTCAGAGAAAATGGCCTTGACAGTTTCACACTTAGAGTATTAAACAACTACAACCCTACCCAGAATGCATTGTATTCCATGGCCCCCTCTCTCTCTGGGGACATTAACACCTTGCTGCGTTCTAGTCAGGCTCTTTTGTTATGTCAATGACTCTGTCTTGTGGCACTGTAAACACAACACCCATGAATAGTGTGGTAGTGAAAGAGTTAACCTTCGGTAGTGTGGTGAACTGAATGAGAAGGTGTGTCCAAACATTTGACTGGTACTGTATGTTCATTCATTCAATCTTTATTTAATCTCAAAGGATTATTGAGAAAGCTCTCATTTGCAATGGCGTCATAATAAATACAAAAAAATACGGTGTAGAAACAGAAGACAATCAATTAAACATTTAAAATAATTAAAAACAACTGCAGATGTGGTGAAATGGTTGGCTATTAAAGATTGAGTTTTGCAAGTGCTTGGCAAAAAATGTGTCTAAAAGCAGATTTAACTCGACCGTCGGTTGTGTGATAGTAAAGGGTTAACCTTCTGTCGTGTGGCAGTGAAAGGGTTAAGCGTAAACCAATCACCAGAGCGAGTGTGATAAGGTCCAGAGTTCCAGTCCAGTAATGAGGTGATGTAGGGAGATCACCAGTAATGACTTCATACAGAAACGGATGCCAATGCAAGTCATTTACAAATCTGGTATGTCATAAATGTCTAGATGTAGCAGTACTGTCTGTGGGGCGGCGTGGCTCAGGGGTAGAGCGGGTTGTCCAATGATCCAAGGGTTGGTGGTTCGAATCCCGCTCAAGCCCATGTCCATCCCACTGCCGTTGTGTCCTTGGGCAAGACACTTAACCTACTTGCCTCGTATGAATGTGTATGCATGTGAATGAATGTTGGTGGTGGTCGGAGGGGCCGTAGGCGTTGATTATTCGCCACGCTTCCGTGAGTCTGCCTCAGGGCAGCTCTGGCTGCAATTGTAGCTTACCACCACCGGTATGACTGTGTATGAACGAATAATGGACTCTGTGAAGCGCTCTGGGTCAGTGAAGAGCGCTATATAAATCCAAGTCATTATTATCATTCATTATAGTACTGTCTATCTGTATGTCGTGTGTGTCATATATGTTATGATGAATTGAAAATGGGGGACCCTGATGTAAACAAGACGAAAGTCTTTCTCTGGTCTGCATCCCCTTAACAATTGTGTGTATTGAGCCGTACTGTATTGTACCCATTCTGCAATCTGTTAATAAAGTTTTCAATCAATCAATCAATCAATGGTAGTGAAAAGTTAACCTTCTGTAGTGTGGTAGTGAAAGGTTAACCTTCTGTAGTGTGGTAGTGAAAGGTTAACCTTCTGTAGTATGGTAGTGAAAGGTTAACCTTCTGTAGTGTGGTAGTGAAAGGTTAACCTTCTGTAGTGTGGTAGTGAAAGGTTAACCTTCTGTAGTGTGGTAGTGAAAGGTTAACCTTCTGTAGTGTGTAGTGAAAGGTTAACCTTCTGTAGTGTGGTAGTGAAAGGTTAACCTTCTGTAAAATGCAAAATTGCTAAATGTTTGAAGCCTGACAACTTTAAGAGGACGTAATCAGAGCAGCATAACTGGACCACATACCACTTTAACATAACCTGTAGAGGTCAATGGATCGAGGCTTGAATGCTACCAAGCACTGGAATACACAAACACGTCTCAACACCTCAAAATAGTCAAGATATTAATCAAGTTTCACGATTTTATTATCATTTAAAATAAAGTACAGAATAGAGCTGTATTAATAATAGCTCAGATTATTCATACCTGTTGCTTTGGATAATTCTGTGATACACGAGATATAAACAGTAGTAAACTGTAGTCGATTAAATTACTTTATTATGACATTAGGTTGCATTAAATCCACTCTAACGAAATTCGTTCGCTCATAAAATGCGTGACATTCGAAATGTGATTTAATGTTGTTTAATGTCTGGGACAAAACGGCCCGACTCGCGTAATAATGGCACTGGTCTAATACACTAAATGGCGCTGTTTTGTTCATCATTGCATCGCCGGTTTGATGCTGTTTTTCATAGGGAAATAGTCAGACATCACAGAATTATTTCATTATACATTTACATTTACATTTAGTCATTTAGCTGACGCTTTTATCCAAAGCGACTTACAAGTTCTGTACGACAAGCCATCAGGAAGGGCACAACTCTATCAGCTGAGCAACAATGTTCATCAAAGTGTTGATGCACAGTTTTGAATGGACGTTTGGTTTAAACAAACCAAGTTGTATGATGAACGGTCTTTTCTGAGTCAGTTCGACTCGCGTAATATAGACACTGGCGCTGGTCACAAGTTAAGTTGCTATAACGTTAAGATAAGTGTAACTTAACGTTTCGTTCTCTCTGCTATTATGAAAGCAGAGATATCACCTGTGTGTGCTTCAACACCTCTCTAAGTACCTGTGATTAATGAATGAATAACACGCACAGACAGACCACACCCAGAGCAACCCCTTGCCCTGGCTTGTAGTCTTTCCCCCAGCATTGAGACACATAATATCGGACAATATAACAATAATTAACTCATTTACAAGTTGTATTAAGTTTAGCAAATAAGGGAACATAGAAAGAACATTTTAAAGCAATCAAAAAAGCAATATTTCGATTTTTACCTATTTCTGAAGTGTGCAACCTATTCGCGATTTGTGATGCTTTTAACCTGCCGTCACAAGTCGGGTTTGACCACGCAGAGTCACATATATGAGCTCTATACAAGAACGCTGCCATCCTCAGGAAATACTTGTTTCGCACACCAGGACACAGTACGTTTGATGGATTCAGCCTCGTCTGACTCATCCTTGAACGTTTTCTCATGTTTGCTCTCAAAATGGCCTTAAACACTAGATGTTCCGCAAACAACATTTTCAGGACATGAAGTCCCCACTCTTCTGTCCACGAGGGCAGGAGCACCTGAACCTTTACTTTATCTTTCTTAACGAGCGGTTTTGCCGTTGTCCAATGCGCCACTCCGGCAGAGTTATTTCCTCCCGCCCACATTCTGTAAAGACCCTTCCGATTGGCTCTGACCCTGATATTTTTTTTTATATATCAATCAAACTACCATAAATAACAGGTCGCGCAACAGCAACTTCCTGTGAGAGAGCTGATTTGGCATGTGGATGAGAGGGCACTTCAGCAAGTTCCTCTCTTGCACTCACTAGTGTGCCATTGGTTAAAGGTGCTGTAAGTGGTATTATTTTGTTGAAATTTGTATAATAGCTCTACATTTCAACAGCCACTGATATAGAGTGTGTGGTCAGTAACATGGGTCTCTCAGTCCCTCCTCTCTGCAGTAAACACAAAATAAACGTTCTGGTATCCCTTCCTTCCCACTTTATCAGGAGAGAGAACCCTAGATATTGTTACTTATTTCAAGAAATCTTGCCAAGACAAATTTGCTTACTGCACTGGCAGATTATTTTACTAGTTTCAAGGACACATTCGCTTTTTATTTCTTATTTTTGACCAATTTTGCAGTGAGTTCTCTCTCCTGATTGGATAAAATGGGAACGGGATACCAGGACATGTATTTACCGTTTACTGCAGAGCAAGACCACCTTTATGCTACCACATGCCAATGGTGAATGGTGGTACACGTGACCCAAGGTCGCTGACCCCTGCTATAGTGCCTCACGCCATGCAATAGTGTACTATGCATGCAATTAATGCAACATCATTTTGAGTCTACAGTTTATGGCCAATTAGCTATGGAAGAACATGGTCAGCTTTATTGCATCGCTTCAGGGCAGGTTCTGAAAGTCAGGGTTAAGGTCATTAAGAAAATATGTTTCTATATTACTATACCAACCTCAAACTAGTCTACCCATATAACTCTGTATGATAGCATTGTACAATAATGCTGTATATACGTATACATATATTTATATTTACTGTATATATATTTATCCACATCTGTCTGTATATACAGTACTACCTGCACATCATAATTTTTTACATATATATAGATACTAGATATCTATATCTGTATATCCCTTACCTACTCTTACTAGTTACACTGCTGGCCAGTATGACTTACTACCGTAGTGTCTTTATACCTATATCACTGTACATAATAATACTATAACACTGTACATACATCTGATTAGCACTATTACTCAGTAGTACTCATTTATATATTTTATATCCGTGTACATTGTATATTGCTAATGCACTTCACAGTTACATTTGCACTCTGGTTAGATACCAACTTATTTCCATTGTACTGTACTTGTATTGTGCTGTATAATGACAATACATTTTAATCTAATCTAATCGAATGTTAGCTGTAAATAAAGAAACACCATGACAACGGCCAGTAGTATGAGAGCCCCATTACCCTCAGAGCAGAACCAGGCCTTGGTCCCGACGCACTGTGTAGGAGGGTTAATGTCTACTAATGGAGATGCATTAAGAATACGTATATCATGCCAGTTAGGGTACCTTGTGAATTTACTTTTACTCTTACTCATAGTATATATTCAGATTCAAATTTGTTATGGCCTATATTTATTGTAACATATAATATAACCGGGCATACAAACCCTCCTTTGCACCTTTGTTCACATTGTATATTTTTCTCATATTTTTTAATTGAGAGTTAATTATATTGTTTACACTGTATATTTTTTGTCATATTTTTCAGATCAAATTTTATTGCCTATATTTATGTCTTTCTACTATTACCCTGCCCATACCTGTACCTCCCCTCCCCCATGCTGCTATGACACCCCAAATTTCCCCAAGGGGATCAATAAAAGAATATCTTATCTTATCTTATCTTAAGATAATAAACAAACAAGAAAACTAAGCATGGTTGCTGAGAGCGAGTCCTGTAACAAACACCGCAATCCAGTCCAAAGAGGAGGAGGAATAGAGGCAGAATTTAAGGTTAGAAATGAACGCTAAAAGCCCTGTAGCTTATTCAACATGCTAATAGAGTGGCTGTCTAGGACCGCTGGAGTGAAAAACAGGGATTAGCAAAACAGATAAGGACGAATTTAAGAGATTTCTCCAGGGACGGAGATCAAAGACAAAGACCTAACATCCAGGAATAACACAGGGAGCTACTGATTATTATTGATTTAAAGCTCAATAATCAATTAATCCAAGTTGTAGTGGTGAATAATTTAGAGCGACCTTCCCTCTAGCTTTACACCTTTGAGAGTTTAACACTGGGGAATAATCCCACACAGCAGCCCATAGAATATTAAGACATGCCAGACTGCTCAGACTGTACTTAAGCCTCAGTAGGTCTCCTCTTATTGTAAAGGAGATTTATGGCAGCTCTAGAAATGAGTTATGATGACCTTAATATGCAAAACCCTCTTTTCTCTGACAATGAGGGGTTCGTGTTTTACAGTAGGGCTACAGGACAGGGCCGTGGTTGTACATGTTTTTAATGTTAGCGGTACATGTTTTTAACACTTTTTGTTAAAAAAAAGCCCCCCCCCCCCCCCCCCCCCCCTTAAAGATTTTGATGTTGTACATGTTATATACCTTTGATTTGGGAGTATTTGGGGGTTCAGAGAATCAACCAGAACGATTCGGGCTTATTGCACATACCGCGTTTTATCTCGCAATCTATGAAAAAAGACTGGATTATCTTGGAAATGTGCTATGTTTAGCGTGTAATAAACTACAAACAACAGTGTGTAGAAACATTCCCGGCCATTGGAATTCCCCGGCCTGTTTAGCCACGGCCAGCTTTTCATTACACACTGTGCGTCACGTTGTAATTTGACAGTAAGAACCTTCCATTCAAGATGCAAAAAAGAAATAATTTTTCCATCCATACGTTCCCGTTTTATACCGTGGTGAATATGAATGTTATTTCGGAATGATCAGGGCTAATTCCTGGGAGGCTGTTTATAAGCCGCAACGTGTATTATACCAAATCCATTGGCGTTTCGTCCCTACACACGCTACAATAAAAAAATCAAATGCATATGATAGGTATTATGTTTCATCATGAATGCAAATTCTGATTAATTGATTGCCAATAACGGCATTCGTTATTACCACAACATACGCTGATCAGGGGGATGGCTATGAAAACCTTGCACGATCAAGCTGAAATTGACGTCAATATTTTTTTTTTTACTTTATTTTTTTTTAAATTTTTTTAGCGTTTATCGCTTTTCTGGTCAAGCATGACCGACAGATACAGGGTGAAACGGGATATAGATCAGGGGAAGACATTCTGGCAAATGACGGCGGGTCCGGGAATCGAACTCGGAGTCCACCAGATCCGTGACGCAGCACGGTTTTCCCCGACGCAGAAATAGCGCCGAGATATGCGGTGAGCTACTGGAGCTCCCGGACGTCAAATTGTTCTTACCTGTGGCCGGTGGGATTCCAAAAAGAATATTCTAATTATTTGATCGCCATCTGGTAGATCGTATGTCCATTTGGTCGACGACATAACCCACCACAGCATAATGAATCGGGGGTCCCGAAAACTATTCAATGCAATCGGGTGAAGCCTTAGGTTCAGGTTAGTAGAAAAGAGTGCCCGGAGCGTTTTCAGTGTGGCAACGTTGTCAACATTGTCGAAACGGATTGTTTTTTAATCTGTTCATTTCCGTTTTATACCATTTTGAAAAACGCTCGTTTTTTTTTAAAGTTTCAGGAAAATATAAAGATTCTGTGATATACGCCCTTTACTGGAATATTCTGGAATACACAAAAAACATTGTCATTTTTCGGCCTATTTATGAATCGTTTTCAAATAAACGCTAGATTATCGATAGTATATGTGTACTTATGCACGCTATAGAAGCGGGCTGAAAAATCGATTATCTCATTTCCTGATCAGCACACACACACACACACACACACACATAGGGCACACGTTGATATATCTGTGAAAAAAGCTCTGATTATCCTTGTTTATCCTACCTCAGATCAGATGTTCTCCAAAAAGATTATTCCAATTCCTGATTGCCATTCCAAATATCGATCGCATTTATTGATCCAACGCTGGGTACTGGAAATATGTATTCCACGCTGTTCTGGGGCTCGGCAATGAATCTGGGGAAGGGAAATGAGCAAGCAGGATTTTTTTCATTCAATCTATTCCAAAGGGGTGCAGTACCACAGGGAGAGACGATAGGGGGCGGTATTTTCCCAATGGAGCTCAGAGAGAGAGTTTGCAGCACTAACATGAGGCTAGATTGATGAAATATGAATTCAAATCACTAATAATAAGAGATCTCTTGTCGTTGGCACTGAACGGTCGGCATGAACAAACGGGATATCTCGTCATTGGCATTTAAAGTGTTAATGTAAGTGGTACATGTTTTTAATGTAAGTGGTACATGTTTTGAATGTTAGCGGTACATGTTTTTAACACTTTGATTGCCTAAGGCTAAATTCATGATATACCATAGGTTGCCAGGGCCCCGTTCCCCGTACCTGGATAACTGAGTTAGCCGGATAACTTTCGGTCAAGCCTGACTTAAGCCGGACCTTCCCATTCCCCGAAGCTCGATTGTCTAAATCACCATGACAACAGATCAAAAAGTTTGAGCCTGGTTGGGAGCAGGGTTAACTTCAGTTAGCCGGATGAACCATGGCCACGCCCCCGCAAAGAAGTGACAGCTCGTTTCCTGAAATGATTCTCACAGTCTAGGATCTGCATTATACCATTCTGAATTACGTTTTTGTGCTTCGTTTTCCTAGAGGGGGCTTTTGAAATGTATAATAATAACTAAATGCTGATAATAAATCATATTGAGCCTATAGATTTACTTTGTCCTAAATAAAATAATGCACGTCATATACGGCGCTCTGAGTCGCGATACACGCTGCATGTGGTTATTTTAATAACGGCGCATTGCAAATGTGAATCCCGCGGGGATATTTTTAATGAATGAAACCTATCGGCCGTTTGGCTCTGATTAGTTTCGTATATTCTCCGCTGTAGATTTGCTTAACGGAGCGCCCGGATTGTGTTTCATTCAAGCATAAAATTGAAGTGTCTCTGCGTGGATTGTGGTTTTTGTGTGATATTGTAACTGGGATTAAAATGTCTGATGAGATGCGCTGTTTGACGGATTTGAGAAATTGAATGAGCCGTTGACGTCACATTAATGCATTTGAGAATAAAGAGATAAAACGTCATTTTTTGGTAAGAAAAATATTCTAAACACGGGTCTCTCGTCCATTAATGCATAAACAATGAGTATATCCCGTCTGGCACTGTGGCGCAGCGGCTAGTGCTGAATCCTGGCAACCGGGCGACCCCGCGTTTCCAATATAATTTTTTTGGAATATAATATTAATGATTATACGCAAAAGTAGCCTAGTTTTAAGTTAAAATATTATAAATCTACATGCATTGAGGATGTCATTATTTATATAGCTCTCAACGTGCACCAAATTGAATTATTCCTACATTGCAAAAAGAAGGAAAAGACTAGGAGAAGTGGGATTCGAACCCGGGCCGCCTGTGTGAAAGTCAAAAGCAGAAACCGTTACACCACAAGGCAGATAAGTAAAAGATCCACCATACATCAATCAATGGGTAAGAGAGCCGTATCCTTATTCATAACAGTTTAACTAATTATTTTCGCTAGCAAGATCTCATTTGATTATCCATTCCATAAACCTACTGCCAGCAGGCAAGTTTAAAGAAATATAATCTGATTGATTGGGGTAATGAGGGACTTAAAATTAGCCTATAGATAACGCATTTAACTTGTCGGCGAGGCGATTGAGCCGTATTGCAATATGTTAATAAAGTTTTAAATCAATTAATCAATCAATGCCGTTAGAAAATCAGGATCTCTGCTATCGATACGTGCTGGCTTTTCAACTGAAGCGGCCGCGCGCACTTATCCTGGGTCTCAAGTCTGGTTCGAGTTAACAAGACTGAATCCACCTTCGAGGAACAGGAAAATCCCGGCTTCAAACATCGGGTTAACTGAATCTGGATAATGGGACTCTTGATCGACTTAGTTGAACCAGGTACGGGGAATAGGGCCCAGCTCTATTTGTCTATGGAGAAATTCCCCTTCTTTGCAGGGCTATAACTTTTTAAATTCTATTGCTACATTGCCATTATTAGGGCCCATTCAAAGTCCTATATGTATTGTTCATTGTGTAGCAACGTTAAACTTTTTCATTCACATATAAGTATGTTTTCATCTCTTTCTGCAGCTTTCTCCAGAACGTGATATATAGCCCCAAATGCATTATATTGATGATGAAATACAGTTTGATGGCAATCAGCGCGATATAAAAAA
The DNA here is from genome assembly GCF_963971535.1 of Notolepis coatsorum. Lineage (NCBI taxonomy): Eukaryota > Metazoa > Chordata > Actinopteri > Aulopiformes > Paralepididae > Notolepis > Notolepis coatsorum. Next base: position 27,091,846 of record NC_140177.1, on the reverse strand, counting down.
TTCCAACTAGACGTACTTCTAGAAGTTACTACACGTCATCTGATGTTGACCGGATGGGCGAGGGGGCGTTTATAATTCCGTGGGCAGCGTTATACCAATCATCTAATGTGGGTCAAATGTTGATAATAGCAGTTAGTATCGAAGACGGTAACGTTACACGCTAAAACTCACCCCAGTCTCCGCGCGCCGTTGGGCGATCATCGTAGAGTAGAAATTTTATCATTATGGGATGGCGATTTACCCGGTCCATCTCCAGCTTGTATAATGGTATATACGTCCAAATCATGTTGTTTATCGAGTTATTGGCAATCGATCGCTATGTAGTGTGACGAGCCAGAGTCCCGGGACATGTACCGAGTGCCCGGAAGTAATACGGCCGTCCAGCAAAACCTCTACTGCGCTTCCTGTTAAGCGATTGCGCCGATCGGCCACCAGATGGCGCTCCTGAACCGCCAGAGAGCTCAGTGGGTCCTCCTGGTGGATCTCAGGCCAGCGGAGGGGAAATATGAATCCGATTCCAGATTTTTGAAATATTGATATTAAAGTAGCTGTAAAGCGTCTTCGGCACCTTGAGCATGGCCGGGAATGACGCTTTAACACGGCTCCTGGCAGCCAAAGTGTTAATGTACTTTAAGCAGTATATGTTTTTAATGTAAGCAGTACATGTTTTTAATGTAAGTGGTACATGTTTTTAATGTAAGTGGTGTGAGGGCTGGGTAGGACTGCATGCTGCCCAACGAGGGGCAGTGATGGGCAAGCTACTTGGAAAATGTACATTTACATTTACATTTAGTCATTTAGCTGACGCTTTTATCCAAAGCGACTTACAAGTTCTGTGCGACAAGACAGCAAGAAGGGTATAACTCTATCAGCTGAGTAACAATGTTCATCAAAGTGTTGCGTGTTACAGTGTAGGTTAGTTTATTAGGACAAGTGCATGACATTAAGGTTAGTCAGGGTTAGATTTTTTTTTTTTTTTTTTTTTTTTTTTTTATCATTTCAGATAATGGTTGAAGAAGTGAGTCTTTAGTCGACGGCGAAAGATTGGACGGGATTCGGCTGTCCTAACTGGGATGGGTAGTTCATTCCACCATTGTGGGGCAAGGACTGAGAATAGGCGGCTTCTCTTTGATGACCCTCCGGGAGCTTGGATAGGAGTAGATCTGAGGCGGCCAGAAGATGCAGAGCGTAGGGGTCTTGAGGGTGTGTAGTTAGAGACCATTGACCGGAGGTAGGCGGGAGCGGTTCCCTTTGCCGCACGGTATGCTAGGTCGAGGGCCTTGAAGCGGATACGTGCAGCAATGGGGAGCCAGTGCAGGTCCCTAAGAAGTGGGGTGACATGGGCCGACTTCGGTAGGTTTGAGATCAGGCGGGCCGCTGCATTTTGAATGAGTTGAAGAGGCTTGGTGGCAGTGGCCGGGAGGCCAGCTAGCAGTGCAAATGTAGTAAGCTACACTACAAGTTACTCTCGATTAAATATAGCTCAACTACAATGGAAGCTATCCCCAGAGAAATGTAGCAAGCTACACTACAAGAACATGGCAAAAATAGCTAACTACATCGGCACTACTTTTTTTTTTTTTTTTTTATGATCAGGTTTTTACCAAACAAATAGGCAGGCAAAAAAAAGTTCAGTTTGATTGTTTATTATAAAACTGAAACAAGCCCTCCAACTATGCTAATATGTCTATACTACTACAGTATACATGTACTCAGAGTATAACACTCAAGCTTGACACTGCTAGACAAACAATACTTACTTATCCTTGGCTGCTAGATATGTACCACTCCTGCTGACTTGTTGTACACAATTTGTAAGTTGCTTTGAATGAAAGCGTCAGCTAAATGACCAAATGTATTTAAATATGTAACTCACAAAACATTCCATGGCCCCAAAATCATGTGGGGACCCCCCCTGGAAACATGATAGCAGCTATCTATTAGTTAAAGCTATTGACAGAAAGTGCACTGACTTGTGTGCTGTTTGGGAACAGTTGACAATGTTTAATGTAAAGATTTTCATCAGCTCACCTGAATATGTGTTCTCAAGTTAGTGCTGGACGTGTGGGAAGTTGAGATCAGCTTCGTTTTTGGCTGACACAATAAACACCTAAACATTATGTTTTAGGCGTTTTTTTTGTCAAACTCATAAATCTTTTCAGATAGGGCCATGGAGAGGCATTGTTGTTATTGACATCATCATCTTCATCAATGCCATCAGCCCTGGAAACATCGAATCCCTCTGCCATTTCGCACGGTGTAATCTGGCACTTCCTGGTTTGCAGAGCTGGAGTCCCGCCCTATCCTGCCTCTGATTGGCCTACCCGTAATGTTTTGGCCTAACCTTACCCAATCGTGAGTCGTCATACTCATATCTAAATCAACCAACCAATCATAGTGGGTTTTTCTTGCAGGGATTTTTTTTCCCCCCACAAATCTTTATGTCTGTTTCTCCGGATGGTAGCGTGTAGCGTTTCCACACGCTACGTCACTACTTCGTTCTAAAAATAGCTGCACTACAGAGAACGCTACTTGGTTCAAAAGTAGCGACGCTACCATCACGCTACTGAGAATTGTAGTTAAGCTATGTAGCGTCGCTACTTGTAGCTAGCTACTGCCCATCACTGACGAGGGGGCGTGCCGAACTTTCTTCCTCGCGCACCTGTGAGTGGTTGGCAATCAGCTCCTCGGGAGAGTATTAATACTGCTGGTTGCCTTCCACTCCTTGCCAGGTCGTCTCTGTACATTACCACCTATCGCCGTTTCCTGGAGTAGGACACCGTCTTCGCTCTCTAGACTTCCACGGGAGGATCCCAATATAATATAATAATAATAATAATAATAATACAGGACCTGTTGCAGAGGTCTTTATTCGGCATGCAACGACACTCAATGTTTTTTAGCGGTACACACAGCGGTTAGTTTTTAGCACACACACCGGAACACACACGCATGCATTGTCTCTTTAGAATCGCCGATGCGATTAGTCTCTGCGATTAACCCATCCCGTCGTCCTTCCCCCCCAAGGGCAGCCGGGAGCAGACAGGCGACAACGTGAGCCGCGCCAGTGGACCAATCCAAGTGCTCCTGTCCGTCTTCGTCAAGGACGCCACAGCGTTAGCGATCTGTTGTTGTGCATGTTTTTCCATTGGGTTTATCTTATCGGGGGGGAAACCCTTGCGAGCACGGGGAGAACATGCAAACTCCACACAGAAAGGCCTGGGAGATACCCCACCTGGGTACCTGGCATCATGGAAACCTGGTCCCCAAGCGGGAATCGAACCCTGGACCTTCTTGCTGTGAGGCGACAGTGTTAACCACTACACCACCGTGCCGCAATGTTCCCACTCCAGATGTCGTGCCAGTTACTTCCCTACTCCCTCTTCATGGACCTTGTTCCCGGGGTGAGACTGCTTCATCGCTCTCTATTGTTCCACGGGAGGATGCCCGTGTTCTCACCCCATTCCCCTTGGACCCCCTGTTTGCTGCGTTGCCCATCGGCAGCGTTCTGGTCGGGAGGATGCCCGTGTTTTAGGAGATTCCTGTTTACCTTTTTGGTCGCCCTTTAAAGGCACAGTGCTGCTATTTTTGTGTTCCTGGACTTTAGTGTTTTTTCACCCTTAATGGGTCAGTGTTGCACTTTTCTGTTGTATAAATAAATCATGCCCTTGTTTTTGGCTAACTTTGAATACTTGTCTGTGTCGTACAATTGGGGTCGCATACAATCCCTAACAAGCGGTACATGTTTTTAATGTTAGCGGTACACGTTTTCAGGAGACTGGAAGATCAACAGTGCAGGCAAATTACATTTACATTTTTACATTTAGTCATTTAGCTGACTTTTATCCAAAGCGACTTACAAATTGTGAACAACAAGTCAGCAGGAAGGGTACATTGTTCATCAAATAGTGTCGATCTTGAGTGTTACACTCTGAGTGCATAGTAGTATAGATAGATATAGATAGATAGTATAGTTATTAGCATGATATGTAGTAGTATTAGCATGATATGTAGTAGTATAAGTGTAGTAGCATAGTAGTAAGTCAAATCAGACCAACGGATAGGGATAATGTTGAAGCAACTATTTATTTAATATTTCAATGGATAGAGTAATTTGACAATAACACTGGAAGCCAGGTTACCCAAGGTTTGGTCCTTCCCCCTGCATTCTGGCGATCTTATATGGACCAATTTGTGCCTTTTCTGCATCAGCTTATGGTCGAAATGTCTTTATTTATGTAAAGGAAAAGACAACATTCTGGTACCGGCTGACACAAATATAATGGAATATAATGCAGTAAGGCTCTCAGTCATTCTGTATTGCTTTAACATATTTATTCTCCTGTAATTCTTGATTCTGCACATTCAAAAAAAGTGTTTTGGGTTGTTTCTTTTCAGAATCATGTACTGTACCAACAACACATATTGACAGTCAAAGTATCTCATATTGTGAGATATGACTTATTTTGGGGAGGGGGTTGTCTTTCATATTAACAATATTTTTGGATGGGGACAAATGTACCTCTTCTCAATATTGAGGGATACATGTCCCCTGCAACTCCCCCTAAATCTACGCCTATGCATTTACCAGTATGGCCTGCTTAGAGGAAGCAGCTGAGGCTTGTGTCAGTCCTGACTAGGTGCTATTCTAACCACGTGTTTGCAATGATAAATCGTTTCTCTGTGGAAAACTGCATTGTAAACTGACCAGAAAGTAAACCATCTAATTTCACTCTGCCCTGCAGTCATAACAGTCATAGGCCTGCTGCTTTCGCTCTCTCATTTGGATTACTGTGATTTGTATTTCAATGCATTTATAATCAAAATAAAATCAAAATACAAACCAATAATAATAATACAAAAATAAAAAGCTGTGGGCCGAATTCACAAAGACACGCATCACTGACAGAAGGCATTACAGGTGATGCTGCCTGGAACATCAGGAACATCACTTTACTTTGAATACAAAGGAGATTTCTTTGTGTGTGTCAATTCTCTGCTGATATCAGTAATATCCTTACTGGACATTAGAGAATGAATGTTGCTTCCTACAATCAACATCATATACAATTAGTGATATTTGCACTACATCCCTACCTCATTTCTGCATTTTGTTTGCATTTTGTACTTCATTTTGTACACTGTAATGTACATGTACTTTATATGTGACTGTTACATCCTAATGTAATTGCTTCCCCAGTGTGTGTCTTTTTATTTTTCTATTTTCTCCCATCCTAATTTTCGTGTCTCCAATCCCCCCCCCCCCCCCCCTGTCTTGAACGTTGCTCGCATATGCCCCCCACTGGTCGGTTGTAGGGAGGATAGAAGCCTTGCATCACGTGTCCCCTCCGGTACACAAGGAGGCAGCCTGTCACATCTTTTCACCTGCCAGCGCGGACTCTCATTGGCGAGGTGTAACGTGTGGGAGGCTCACACTACACCCGCCATTTCCTGTCTCTGCTGTGCAGGCGTCCCCCAACCGACCTGTAGGAGTCACTGTCCACAACGTCCAGATTACCACCCATCGACTTCCACCCGCTGACTCTGCCAATTGAGCCAGCATGATGGCCGGCCCAAGCCGGAGGCAATGCTGACACCCGGATTCGAGACCGGAGTCTCTTGCATTGGTGACGAGCGCAATCTCCGCTGCGCCACCCAGCCACTCCCAGTGTGTGTCTTGTCTCCATTTTGTTTCCTACCTCCAGCCAGAACCCATCCTCCACCATTGGTCCCTGCTAGTCCTGCCCCTCCTTTGATAATATTCCATTTGTTTATTGGCCTTTGGATTAGTGAAATTGCCTTTGTGTGTGTATGGCCACAGAGAGAGCTAGATAGCTATAGATTGTTTTGTTGTATGTGTGTTATTTTCCTCTTTTTCAGGAAGCACGGTTGGGGTGAGCTGCCATTTCCTTTGGACATTGTTTTTTCCTGTTTTTGTAACAGTAGGTAAGGTTAGTGTAGGTAATGTAATTTCTCTTACCATAGATTAGGTTGGTTTATTTGGAGAATAGTGGTGTTTGTTTGTTGTTTTGGCCTTGGCTCACCCTTGAGCTACATGTGCTTCCTTTGTATATATCTATAAATATCCTTGTGTTTACAAACCTGGTCCATCATTTATATCAACCAATGTTTATGTTACAGCCCTTTACTCTTAGACCCACAGGGGTCGTAACAGTGACAAATAAAACAAAACTTAAACTTGAACTTGATATTCAGAGATGGATAGTAGTAATAGATGTAACTGGATTACAGTAATTCAATTACAAAATGTTGATCACTGTAATCAGTTACAGTTAGTACTGAGAAAAACACAGTATCAGATTACAGATACCTTTGGAAAAATTTGTTACTTGTTGGATTACTCAGGAGCATGTTTGAAAGGGGGAGATGCAGTCTGATGGTGAGATTAAGGACACAAATGTCATTATACAGTACTTGAAATAATGTTATCAATCATGATTGCAGTCCATGATTATGATGTCACTCAAACGGTCCACTTTTCTCTCCAATTCTGTACATTTAAGAGGCGCAGTAATCGAATGCAATCAGGTTACAGGTGTTGGAGTAATCCAATCGATTACGTTACTAATTACAATTTGAAGTGGGTAATCTGCAAAGGAATCCATTTTAAAAGTAACCTTACTGGTTATATCATACCTACCTCATACTATAGTCTACCCATATAACTATGTATGATAGCATGCACAATAGTGCTGTATACACCAGCATATATATATATCCATATCTGTCTGAATATACCTACATATAATTTTTCTATATACCTACTTATACACCTACAAATACAACCCATATAACTCTGTATGGTGTAGGACATCTCGTTTTAGGAATAGTACATATCCAGAGGCTGTCCGTCACCTGAACTCAAGCCTTAATGCACAGGCACTTTGTACTAGAAGGGTGGGCACTAGCCGACAGGCACTTTAAGGCAATATGCACTCTAAAGGAGCACTGGGCTCTTGTATGCACTGTTTTGTGCACTTCTTCTACTTCAGGGGCTGCATTGTTTGTATTCTTGTATGTTTTTTCTACTGTATGTTTTTTCCACTGTTTTATGCTGAAATGAGCATTGCACCGAGACAAATCCCAATCAACCATGTGTTGAAATGGCAATAAAGTATCTATCTATCTATGATACACGATAATGCTGTATATACCATATATATATTTATTCTTACCGTATATATATATAAGGCTGTCAAAGTTAACGCGGTATTAACTAGGGGTGTAACGGTACACAGAAGCCACGGTTCGGTACGTACCTCGGTATTGTTATGGTTTGTAACCGACCCCAATCGCACAACACAAGACAGGTATGAGAGTAAGCCAAGAACTGGGCATTTATTGAAAACAACAGAAAACGCCACTGTCCCTTTAAGGGAGAACACAAATGACTGGAAAACAAGAAATGGGAAAATAGGCACAGTGCCTTTAAGAGGCGAGCTGGCTAAGGGGAAGGCTAAGGGAAGGCTAACGGACTGGGCCAGGGCAAGGGACAAGGCAGGAACAGGGAGGACTAGGAGGACTGGACAGGGAGGACTAGGAGGACTGGACAAGGAGGACTAGGAGGACTAGAAGGACTGGACAGGGAGGACTAGGAGGACTAGAGAGGGGAAACAGGGACAGAGGCCCGCGGAGGCGGGCTGGGGACAGGGAGGACAAGGAGGACTAGAAGGACTGGACAGGGAGGACTAGGAGGACTAGAAGGACTGGACAGGGAGGACTAGGAGGACTAGAAGGACTGAACAGGGAGGACTAGGAGGACTAGAGTGGGGAAACAGGGACAGAGGCCCGCGGAGGCGGGCTGGGGACAGGGAGGACTAGGAGGACAGGACAGGGATGACTAGGAGGACTAGGAGGAACTGGACAGGGACAGAGAGAAACAGAGTCAAGGCCTTGGACAGGGCGAGGGCTGGAGCTGCTTACAGGGAGGAGTAGGAGGGCGCAGGCTCGGAGAGCGCATCTGGCGCGGAGGTCTGAGTGGTGCGCGTCTGCTTGGAGTACGCGCCGGTACGGAGGGCGCATCTGGCGCGGAGTCTGGATGCGCGTCTGGAGTGCGTCTGGATGCGCGTCTGGAGTGCGTCTGGATGCGCGTCTGGGGTGAAGAGCGCGTCTGGCTCGGAGGTCTGGATGCGCGTCTGGAGTGCGTCTGGATGCGCGTCTGGATGCGCGTCTGGAGTGAAGAGCGCGTCAGGCTCGGAGGTCTGGATGCGCGTCTGGATGCGCGTCTGGATGCGTGTCTGGATGCGCGTCTGGAGTGAAGAGCGCGTCAGGCTCGGAGGTCTGGATGCGCGTCTGGAGTGAAGAGCGCGTCTGGCTCGGAGGTCTGGATGCGCGTCTGGATGCGCGTCTGGAGTGAAGAGCGCGTCTGGCTCGGAGGTCTGGATGCGCGTCTGGATGCGCGTCTGGAGTGAAGAGCGCGTCTGGCTCGGAGGTCTGGATGCACGTCTGGATGCGCGTCTGGAGTGAAGAGCGCGTCTGCTGCGCGGAGGTCTGCTTGGTGCGCGTCTGCTGCGCGGAGGTCTGAAGTGGAACACTGGAATACCTCCCGTAGAGGATTAGAGAGCGCTGTTCAATGTCTCCCTCCAGGCAAACGGCGACAGGTGGCCAAAGCTTGCACCTCGTCTCACGCCGGAGATAAAACAGCATACAGACAGAAACAGAAACTCCCGTAGGAGCCTACAGACAGAGAACCTCCCGAAGGAGTCTGGTGATAGAGATATGATACGGAACGACCCGACCCGGACTGAGGGGAAGAGCGAGGTACTTAAAGCCCACAGGGGCACTAATTAGAATGCACATCAGGTGCGTGATGGTAATTGATACTCGAACTAGAAGTGTGTGTTCGGCACCAGACCAATCAAACACATAATGACAGGTAGTCCAAGGGTGTGGCTGCTGAAGAGCAAACGAGAGTAAGCGAACGCGAGGGTGGGGGCTAGTGAGGTGAGGAGACAGGGAATTAAAGGTCAAGGGAAAGGCGAACCTCACAGGTATTGCGGTCATGGTTCGGTACGAGTTCGGTACAACAGGAAAAAAATATTTATAATTATTATTATATATTTATGATAATTATAATTATTATTATTAAATAGAATAATTGTCTATAGGCTTGCCGTGGTAGTCAGTGATACTGGTGTCATTCTGTGTTCAGGCATCCACTGAGTAAATAAATTGCCTACTGTCCCTTTAACAACTTATCCTTGTTAAGTTTCAGTTTCAGTTTCACTTGTAGAGAAGATTTAACTTCACGAGACTGAAGAGAACAGATGACATGTTACAACAATGGCAGAGGATTATTTGGATTTAAACACAGTAGCAGTTCAACTGGAGAGGAGCTCAGATGATCAGTCCGGAAAAGTATGTTTATTTTTTTTATTTGATCAGCTGTGCCTGTGTGAGAGAGTCCGCGGTTGTGTGTGTGTGTTGGCGACGCGCGGCGTGTGTGTGTTGGCGACGCGCGGCGTGTGTGTGTGTGTTGGCGACGCGCGCCGTGTGTGTGTGTCTTTCCATTGGTTTCATTTGGTTATTGATATTGAGCATAGATTTTTAAAAATGTACTGTATTTGTAAATCTGGTATGTCATAAATGTATAGATGTAGCAGTACTGTCTATCTGTATGTCATGATGTATGTCATATATGTTATGATGAATTGAAAATGGGGGACCCTGATGTAAACAAGACGAAAGTCTTTCTCTGGTCTGCATCCCCTTAACACTTTGACGACCGTTCGGCGCCGTCTAATATGGTGCTAGAGGACCAAGGTTTGTCAACAAACCGATGTGTCTTTGTAGAGCTATATCTATACTTTATAGTATTGCTATCTGTCCATTCTCATTGTCACTTGAGTTCATAAACTGTCCCTTCAAAATGGCTTAAAGAAAAAAAATATCCATCAATAGGTTGTCATTTTATAGCGCCGTGAATATAAGCTTTATCGCAGATTTCGTCTCATATATTTTCTGGAAAGCTACTTATAGAGCTAAAGGCTACTAACGTTATATTCAACGGAATTTCTGTTGTATATATGCTAATGAAATAACACAAACTGCTTATGATCCGGACTATCCCATAGCATCTATGGATGAAAGGGGTGCGGCGGGGAACGTCGATTAGTATTATTGATTACCAATAGAGTGTCCGTGTAAGTAGCCACATTCACTGATCGAATGCTTGCGTCTCACAACAATGTCTAATCCGGCTGTAATTTAGATGAATAAGGTCTTACCGTCAGCCCGTGGGATACCCTACAGCATTTCCCCGTTATCGATCGGCATCTGGTAGATCGATATGTCCATTGGTTGATGATAAATCCCCTTATTCCATGGTGAGATCTGCGATTCGAAACGTGATACACGGTGCATGATGTTGCTTTGGGATCAGAGTAATATGACACTCCGTTGGAGGCTAAAAAAAAATTCCATTCGCCCACAATGATACTGCAGTGGAGCGATGGCGCCCCTAAGAGGATCTGGCCGGTATTGCATGTTGCCGAGGGTAGATCTGCAGAGTCGATCGGGGAGTCGATCGGGGATCTTGATCCGGTTATTAATATGGAATAAAACAATAACAACTTGCCACAGCTATATACGTGCCTCTGGTCCACAACGCATGGATTCGAAACACGTATTTATACGCGGCCGGTCCCAATAGTGTTAACAATTGTGTGTATTGAGCCGTACTGTATTGTACCCATTCTGCAATCTGTTAATAAAATTTGCAATCAATCAATCAATCAAATCTGACAAAAAAAGAAAGAAAAAAGATCGACGGCCATTTTTCTTTTTTTTTTATGTTCGCAATTTTTCTTTTGTTTCACAATGGGTCATGACAAATTTATTACATAATCCATGTGTATGTAATGAACTAACATATTCCAGTTGACTACTGTATCTTTTTTGGAGGATTCGTTCAAAAGCTATTCATACTTCCATTTTTCTATCTATGGCGGATTGATTCAGACAGGGAAAAAAAGTTATTCGGTTGTGGGAAGGATCTGGGGTCACGTGGAGTGTGTTATACAAAATAACAACCAGTAACTTGACTGTTTCAGCCAATCAGAATCAAGAAATTTGCATGCCATTGTATAAACTCTCATTGATACTATGTTTGTTTCTGACTCAAAGTGTGTGTGTGAGAGAGAGAGAGAGAGAGAGAGAGAGAGAGAGAGAGAGAGAGAGAGAGAGAGAGAGAGAGAGAGAGAGAGAGAGAGAGAGAGAGAGAGAGAGAGAGAGAGAGAGAGAGAGAGAGAGAGAGAGAGAGAGAGAGAGAGAGAGGGGGTCCCTTGTGTGGGTGAATGTAACAAGTTCCTAACTTTTTCTTTCCCCTATTATTTCATGCACACTTTATTCATTGTTTTAAATTATTATTTTCTTTTAAGTTATTTAGTTCGTTTTGAATTGTATGCAAATTTGCAATGCATGAGGGTCATCCTTTTGTGTTAAATTGCTGCTTAAAGTGCCACTTGCAGGTTAAACCCTACTCTTCAATTAATGGATTGAATGAAATGGGGATGAATAGTTCAAGTGTAAGGTTCAACACACTACTGTGTTAGTAATCATTACTATGTAATGTTACAGTTAGTAAATTGGTATGACTTACTATACCATAGTGTCTTTATACCTGTATCAATGTACATATTAATACTACAACTATGTACATATATCTACTATACCCAGTAGTACTAATTAATATATCTTATACCCAGTTTAATCACCTGTACAGTATATTACTATTTTGCACTTTACTGTTACAGTTGCACTCTGGTTGGATGCCAAACTTCTTTTCGTTGTACTGTACTGTAATATTTTCCACATCATGTTTTGAGAACACCTCTCCATTTCCATGCCACGGTGGAGCACGTTAAGGTAACGACGGGCCCCTCTCCCGCGGTTTCACACAGTCTAAACACCCACACGGACGATGTTAGAGTCAGGTCGAGTTAAGAGGATGCATGAGACATGCGGATGTAACGGAGGTACCGTGAGTATATTCACAGTCACGATGGACTTCAAGTGTTGTGAAGTGACTGTGGCATGTAGCGGTACTGCACGTAAACTCACTCCCCCTTAAAAGGCATACAGACACATTACCAAGAAGTGAATTCACCTCTTGGTATAGTGGTCTGCGATGTCGCCCGCGGTGCGGGAGACCGGGGTTCAACTACCACCCAGGGCATGTCAAATAAGACCGGTTTCACGGAGGCCAGGTCGCCTGATTGCTTTTACCAACGCGTTAGTGTTTCCGCGTCTCTGATTGGCCAGGTCATGTGACATGTACGCCCAATCGTGGGACCGCAAGTTTCTACACTGGTTAAGCTTAGGCGCTCTTTCGAAGTTGGTTAAGGTTAGAGTTTGTCTTAAGAGCATGGCGATAGAACGCCTGCCCTGATTCCAAACTCTAACCTTAACCAACTTCGAAAGAGTCGCCTAAGCTTAACCAGTGATACACTAGGCGTTAGGTAGTTTGCAGGCTGTTCGACGCGGAAATAGGCGCAGAACTTGCCGTCCCACGATTGGCGCACATGTCACATGACCTGGCCAATCAGAGCGCAAAACGGGAACCTGGAGGAACGCGTTGGTAAAAGCATAGACGCGGCCAGGTCACCCTGCCCTACAGAGAGAGCCTTCAAGTGATTATGCACTTGCTGAACTTAAAATGTCAAATACTAGCTTTGGGAAAGAAAGGAAGCCCTGAACCACCGCAATCACTGTGACAATACAGAAGGTTAACCCTTTCACTGCCACACGACAAATGATTAACCCTTCACAACCACACTACATAAGGTTAACCCTTTGCACACTACAGAAGGTTAACCTTTCACTACCACACTACAGAAGGTTAACCTTTTCACTGTGACAATACAGAAGGTTAACCCTTTCACTGCCACACAACAAATGATTAATCCTTCACAACCACACTACATAAGGTTAACCCTTTCATTACCACACTACAGAAGGTTAACCTTTCACTACCACACTACAGACGGTTAACCCTCTGTAGTGTGGTAGTGAAAGGTTAACCTTCTGTAGTGTGGTAGTGAAAGGGTTATGGCCCTTATTGCCAAGTTACCTACCTCCTGCAGGTAAATCTGCATTTCAGTATGATGCTCCCCAGCTCATGGAATGAACTCAGTTCTTGAGATTATCCCCTCCCAATTTCTCCCTTCAATTCTCCCTATCTCGCCAATTCTCCCTTCAATTCTTCCCTCCCCTGTCTCGAACGTTGCTAGACTATGCCTCCCACTGGTCGGTTGCAGTGAGGACCAAGCCTTGCATCACGTGTCCCCTCCGGTACACGAGGAGGCAGCTGTCGTATCTTTTCACCTGTACAGCGCGATCTCTCAGTGGCGAGGAGTAACGCATGGGAGGCTCACGCTGCCCCGATGCTTCCTGATTCTGCTGTACAGGCGCACCAACCGACCTGTAGGAGTCGCTGTCCACAACGTCCAATCCCCACCCACCAGCTTTACCAAACCTAACACTGCCAATTGTGTTAGTATGAACGACCAGCCAAGCTGGTAGCAACGGCGAGAGCTGGGCTCGAACCCAGCATCTCCTGTGTTAGTGGCGAGCGCCTTGCCCACTGCGCCACTTAGCCGCCCAGAGTTTAAAACCTTGATCTCCAACCGTTGTCAATCAAGTTGTACGTGTTTTAATTGATTGTTATCCTTACTTGTTGTGTGTCTTGTTGTTGTTATGCCAATATATCTTTATATGCTGTGTGATTTAATATGCATTTTTTGCTTAACTCTGTATGTACACTCGACGTGACTGTAAACGAGGGAAACCTCAGTTGCCTTTCGAGTTCAAATAAAGGTTTGAAATTAAATGAAATATGCTCTCTCTCACGCACACACACACACACACACACACACACACACACACACACACACACACACACACACACACACACACACACACACACACACACACACACACACACACACACACACACACACACACACACACACACACACACACACACACACACACACACACACACACACACACACACACACACACACACACAAACACACACACACCCCCCTTTCACTCTCAAACCCCAGCCTTGTCAAACACAGCGTTTCCTCCACCGGCTACAAAAAGTGTCATGATTTTAGTGCTTTTTTCTCGCCCGCAGCTGAGCGGGGGCCTTTGATCTCATTAGAGCTAATCACATTGGGTCGTTACATGACTAGTGTTGCAGGTGTGCACTTTTTAAAAGCTGTGGCCGGTGGACCTGATTCGATTGGGGTGACGAGAAGCAGGGCATAAAATGTGTTTTACCGGGTTCTGACGCCTCTGCGGGGCTAACCGCCGTGTCTCCCTGTGTTAGCGCTCCACCGGCGAGACTCTACCGTCACCGACGCCGCGACCCCGGCGCGATCCGGTTTGTCTCCTGCGGTAGAGGAGGCGTTTGTCCTCCAGGGCTGTGGAGAAAGCATGGTGTGCTACTATCATATGTAGCGGCGAAAAAGGAGCAGCCAACGCAGCTAATAGCCTCGCTAACGTCTTAATAGTATCATTACATTATTGCAACATAAATGCAACGCTGCGTGTCGCTTTCTGCTGACAATTGCTTCGTTCCCTCTTGACGATCGGTTAATTTCTTTCTCAAATGGGGTCATAAGAACACGGAGAACGACTTCTCCCGAGAGAGAGAGAGAGAGAGAGAGAGAGAGAGAGAGAGAGAGAGAGAGAGAGAGAGAGAGAGAGAGAGAGAGAGAGAGAGAGAGAGAGAGAGGGTGAGAGAGGAGCATCTGACCAGGCTTTTATCAAATCAATGTTGTTGTTGTTGTTGTTGTTGTTGTTGTGGCTTTTCTAAAGTGACAACACCAACACACTCGTTCTGCCCCACAAAGGCTAACCGCAGCAACTACGGTGATACACTGAAACGGACAAAAAACAGAAGACAATCCAGGTACAAATGGAGCAACCATCTCCGTCAACCATTCCACTGGTGGCAATAGAATCTTTTATGTAATTTCAAGGCGAAGTGCTGTTCTGTTATCTGCCACCAGGAGGCTGACAGAGCGCTGTGATGGCGTGTTCCCGAAACGCAGCGCGATAAAAAAAAAAACTACATTTCCATGTCCCAAAAATGTATTCATGTAAGTGGTAATGCACTCATTAAATAGGTATTCATGAAGCACTTTGTATACCTAAAAAAACATAACCAATGATTTGACCTATGACCTATACTGTATTTCCTATCCCTACAGTTACAGTATGTAGGGAATCCAAAGGCAAAGTGCATTAGCTGTTTTAAAGCCCCGGTTGTGCCTCTGTAGGGCTAGTATTGATTTTAAGGCCGGACAGAATGAGAGACGGAGACTATTTCATGCAGCGAGAAACACAATGAATCCGACGGTTCTTCTCTGGCGCCGCTTACATCGAGATAAGCATGAAATTACAGTTATGTGGTGTTGCTCCTATCAGCGACTGCTTGTCTTCAATCTCCCGAACAAGCCTGGAGAGTTACCCCAACAAGTACGGGGCGGAGGGGCGCCGTGGGGGTGGGCTCACTATGTGTGGCTTCTCCTTCTCTTGACGTACGAAATGTAAAGCAATTACAGATACAGCCACCTGCTATGCACTCTGTAAACATAAGATTCCCGTCTGGTGGTGAAGTCGTTTGACACTTAAGTCGATGGCTGCAGTTTGTCACCTAGTCGGGACGGTAAGATTTTTATCAACAGAACGACTCATTGAAATGGGACTGGGTGCGACAGTCTCTTACTGTTCGTGTGAGTCATGGAGGGTCAGGGAGCGGTTTACAATCCTCGCGTCGTACTGATATTAAAAGCCCAACTGCTCTGGGATCAGAGGCACGGACGACAGGGGAACACTACTCACGCTGAGGGTGATTGCTGGATGTCAGGACTTGTTAACGTCCCTGGGGTAAGGCTTTAACACATTGTACGCCATAAACGGCGTAAATCGTTATTGTCCGCCATGCGTTGAACGCCAACAACAGCGTATCACGTGTTTGGGATCAATATAAAAAAATTCAATATACACACTCATCGCTTTCGAAACGCAATAATCTATATGATTTCGGCGTTTATTGCATCATACAAACCGGAAAGGGATCTAGCAGATCGACGTCAAATAATTGGGATCTTTTTCCTCCAGTCTCATCGGCGAACGGTAAGAGGACACTAACGTTACTTTCAGCTTGATTGTCCATTTCTTTTTTTTAGCAATCAGACTGATCAATATATCAACCCATACTAAATAAAGCCGTTACTGACGATCAAGGAATTATAAACGACCCCCCCCCCCCCCCCCCTTTCCTTCACGCATGATGAAGCATAATGTATACCGATCATATAATTAGAATTTTGTATATAGCCTGTATAGGAAAGAAACGCCAATCGATAATCTATCATATGCTTCAGGGCCTATAACTAACGTTTTTGGAATTACAGCAGAAAAGCTTAAAAACATACTTATATTCTCGACGGTATTAACACAACAATGTATGAATGAAAAAATATAACGTTCCCACATCCGGAACGATAGATACCGGATGTTGAATGGGCCATAGTAATGCAGATATAGCTATAATATTTAAAAAGTTATAGCCCTGCAAAGAAGGTACACATCTCCATAGGCTTACAGCGGTGGCAGAGAGGGCATAATGATGGGCACAATGCATGGTAATGTTTGTGGAAAAAAAGTCTGCACACCGTCTAGTGTTCCCAAGTTTTAATGTACTTGAACACAACGTTTCGGCCTGTGGCCTTTTTCAAGTGGTACCCAAGAGAAAAATTATATATTATTCACGGAATTTTTTGCCATCTTTGCTTAACTCATTGACTGCCATAAGCTTTTTTTACTTTACTAATCTTTACTAAATGGCGCCAGCATTATTGAAATTTTAACTCAAAACTGTGATTGTGTTTCTCAAGCATGTTTTACATCCGGTAAAACACAGAACTGTGATCGTTACAAAAACATGTTTCAGGTTCGGTAAAATAGACATAGAATATACCTTACCTTACCCAGAAGGTAAGAAGGTATTCCAAAAATAATAATTCCAAGTGAAGTGATCGCATCGCCATCACCATTACCAGTGTATATGTCTATAGGCTTACACGTTTATATGGGAAATACACTTCAGGCAACAACATTTCGAGGCGATCGCTGTGTGTCTCTGTTCATGCAGGAGGAGGAGCCCTTGCAAAAACAAAAACAAAAGGAAAACATGTATCCACACGAAGCCATTCCAGTTCTAAGGTAGGCGATATTGCCACCTGGTGATATTCGATCGCCATTGCAATTCCAACGTAGGCATATGAATCAGAGACACCTAGATGGCTCCGGCTGACAGTATAGAACGGGGATCAAAGGAAAAGATCAAAGGACCATAACCAGAGAAATCTCAGGTATGGCAGTTAATAGAGACGATGACAGTCCTAGACTTATTTTTGTTATTGTCTCTGTAATGTGTTTTTATTACTTGTAAACTTTTATAATTTACATTGTCATTTATCTGACGCTTTTATCCAAAGCGACTTACAAGTTTTGTACAACAGGTCAGCAGGAAAGGTACAACTCTTTCAGCCGAGTAACAATGTTCATCAAACAGTGTTGAAACTTGGGTGCTACAGTCTTGAGTGCATAGTAGTAAGCAATTAGCAATTAGCATTTTATGTTGTAATTTCACTGTTTAGCTGTTGTTCCGTTCTACCCTGTAATTCTATAATTATCCTTTAAAAAATTAAATACTTTTCAGTCAACTATTTTACATAAATGTGCATTTTGTGATTTCTTTTTTTCCTTCCATACATTATGCAACCGCTGCGATTTCGTCGTGACATTAGCTGGCTATGAAAACAGATGAACACACATCTGCATACATATTCGGAGGCCAAAGAGAGAGGGTGAGAGAGAGAGAGAGAGAGAGAGAGAGAGAGAGAGAGAGAGAGAGAGAGAGAGAGAGAGAAAGAGAGAGAGAGAGAGAGAGAGAGAGAGAGAGAGAGAGAGAGAGAGAGAGAGAGAGAGAGAGAGAGAGAGAGAGAGAGAGGAGCATCTGCTATTAAGCTCATTAGACTGAGTCTGCCGTGTTGATGAATTAATGTGGAACCGGATGCTTCGTGTGCTCATGCTCTCTCCATCACTCTAACGGGGGTAACCGCGGCAACCTTAATGGATGGTAGTAAATATGGAAGGAGAGAGAGAGAGAGTATGGCTCAGAGATCTTCCGTGTGAGGGGGAAAAAGACATGCCCACACACACACACCACACACAAGAGAAAAACTGGGAAAACTACAAATGACACAGAACAAAGCAGCGCGCCTTGCTCTGAAGTGTAGGAAAAGGTCAAACATATTAAGTATGCATGAAAAACTGTCATGGTTAATGGTAGAACAAAGACTAAATGTAAATAGTCTTTTAAGACTAAAAATCATAGTGTTTTTTTAGAAATATAATATATAAGAACAAAAAACCTGCTTGTCTATATGACGAGATACAATTCACAATAAACAGACACAGTTACTCCACCAGGCATGTGTCAATGGAAAGATGTACTGTAAGGATGCCAAGAACAAATGCAATGAAAAGGACTGTGATGTATAGAGCCATGACTGCATGGAATTCCTTACCACCTGCATTAACTAGGGTTGAAAACAGACATTTAAAAAACACCTTAAAAATCATATAAGAAAGAATGGTACTGTCAGTTAAGTAAACATAGTGGGTGATTGAGAAGATGGGTATGTGTGATTGGTGAACTTAGAGATTTTATTATAATATTTGTATGTGTTATTGAGGTGTATTGTATTGTTTTATTGTATTGTATTGATTGTATTGTATTGTATTGCTTTTATTGTATTGTATTGATTTGTGTGGACCCCAGTAATACTAATAGTAGCCTATGCCTGTGGCAATGGCTAATGGGGATCCGAATAAACTAAACTAAACTAAACACACACAGAGAGAGACAAAATGTCAGCGCTAAAAACGCGATAAAAAAGCACATACACACACACGTGTGTGTAAACAGTGCTGTTGGGGCAAGCAGTCACCATGGGTCACGCAGGCTCTGGTGGCAGTGGCTGCATTGTGACAGTGTGATGATTTAAGTGCTCTGTCGTAGTAAAGGCCCCCGCTATCTACCTCGGCTAACCAGGCCACGCAGATACGGCCCGCCACGGCAAATGACTACCGCCGAGGAAGCGGCTCCGATAACACATAGGTCCCCCCCCCCCCCCCCCCCTCCTCCCCACACCGCCCCCTCGCCATGCAATTTCCTAGCCACCGGGTGCAATTATAGAGGGCTCTGAATCAC